>NC_068365.1:26832133-27043021 GCF_020536995.1 Dreissena polymorpha | reverse complement strand
TCTCTCTCTCTCTCTCTCTCCCCCCTATATCTCTCTCTCTCTCTCTCTCTCTCTCTCTCTCTCTCTCTCTCCACTATCTCTCTCTCAGAATCTCTCTCTCTCTCTTCTCTCTCTCCCAGCTATGTATAGTGTATACGACCCAAACTAAATTATAGGATGAAAATCTACTAATCAAACCAAGTCCAATTCTGAATTAAAACATTTTCGTTCTCGTACACTGATTTGCCCATTAGTTTGATCGATCTACCGGTGAAGTTTCGGTTAATACCTCTTATAAGTTTCGATATATGGCCCTGCCAAACGTCTATCATAAATCTCAACACCGCATTACGGTATATGCTTAATAACTATCTGCAGAGTGTAAATCATTACACAAAAAAGATTGAGCTCGCGTATAATAAGAAAGTAAGCATACAAAAGGACATGGCCATGTTTTACACGGCCGTTAATCACGCGCGCCACCTCTTTTTTGAAATGCATTGATAAATGAGTCAATGCTACTTCCGAGGTGGCGCTCAGGCCCGGATGTTTTGACATTTAACGGACAATTTTACATTGCCTTTTTCCTGTGTGACGAGCAAATTCCCGATCTAATAGATAACTTTGCATTTTTCAAAAAGAGATGGAGCCAATGCCAAGGAGGTGGCGCTCAGATTAGGAGGTGGCGGCAATGCATATTTATAGCTATTTTAATGTGAAATATTTTATGGTTTACGTTATGTTTACAGGACTTATATTATTTTTTTTGTAACTTGAATACTTCAGCACATTTAAGTCGCGTGCGTTTTTAATTAGAAAAAAAGTAGTTTTCTAATAATGTCTTGAAGGATTTAAATGTTCGTCTTTATAAATAAGATAAGAACATTTTACATGTATTATTCAATAAAAGTTAATGGAAAAGTACCGAGCTAACTTTAATTTTTTGGAGTTGATAGTTTGAAAAACAACATTTATGAGCCTAATTAAGATTCGTCGACCCTGGCAGTTTTAGTAAATTAAGCATTTGGATTAAGGGACACAAACCATCGTTTAAAGAAGAAGTATTATATTTGTTTCGTGAATTAATATACTGTATACAAATATTGCTGTCGATGAGTTATTTTGATAATGTGGAACATTGAGTAATTGGTTTTGTTGAGTATTACACATTTTTGATTTATATCGTACAATATGTTTTATTCATGTTGGTTACTTCTTACTTGAATTGTTCTCTTATAGATTAAAAAAAAACATCCTATTTATTATAGAATGTGTTTATTTTCTGTAAAGATTTGGGCCTTCGTATGTACTTTGAAAAATATATTAAATATTACAAATAACATAATCTATCAAATGTACGACATGCGATAATATCATTGCAATACGGCTGTTAATGGATACATTCTGCATTACCACCACCTCCTATGATTAGCATCATCTCCTAAGCATTGGCTCCATCTCTTTTGGAAAAATACAAAATCATTAACTACGTCGGCAAGTAGCCAATATTTGTGTGCACTCAGCATCTAATGCATGTTGCACGTAATCGTTTGATACCGTTAGCGATTTCATTAGGTGGAAATTTTCTCGTCACATAGGAAAATGATTTTTTTAACTCCACCTTGGTACAACTTACAAAGGTTCTCGCGTTTTTAAATGGGTTGTGATTGTATGTTTCTGTACATTTTGGATGAATTTATAATCGCTGAATCGCTCTAGATTGCCCCATTTTAAAAATAATGCGAAATATGTTGAAAAAACTATATAAAATCTAATGTAAACAAATCCATGAAATTTCAAAGCATCAGGGCCTGAGCGCCAACTCGGATGATGAACTGGCTTATTTATTAATGCATCTCAAAAAAGAGGTGGCGCGTGTGATTAACGGCCTTGTTTTATATGTTTTTACATTTTATATAAGATGCAATGCACTACACCTCATTATAAGTCACAAGTTGGTATGAATTTATAACTCTGAGGGAAAATTGTAGTATACTGAAAGAGTACCCGTTGTACTTTTAAGTAGTTCCTGAGCCAAGAATGACCAATTGAGATAACCACGATTATTCATTGTCGGATCAGGTGCTACTGAAAAGTACCCCGAGTACATTGTATGTATACTTCAATGTACCTCAGTTACGGAACATATACTTAAAAGTACCTTTTACCGGTTACCTTTAAGCGTATGTTTCGTACCTGGGGTACATTAAAGTACATACACTTAAGAGTACACGGGGTACCCTTAAGTAGTACCTGACCTGACAACGAACAATTGAGCGCAAATAGACATAAATCATATAATTATCAGCAACACCTATTATGCTATTAAATAAGTAGACAATGCCATTTTTAACAGAGCAAGCAGATGAGATGCCCATGAGGAATTTTACTTAATGATTTAGAAATGTCTTCTCGTGACCATTACATACATTCTAGTACAATAAAAAATGACATCGTGACATATTTCCTTGTGCCACCTTCCATATGAGTTCAATTTACCTAAATGTGCAAAATATCCAAGGAGTAGAAGATTGCATATTTCGCCCTGATAACTATTCTTACTCTTGCATGTATCAAGAGGTTCGCTTGCTTCGGATCTCCGTTTTGTCTGTTATTAAAATATTTTGGGAAAACATTATGCGGTTGCATTGTACAAAGGACTTCATAATGTGTGTTTAACTAACCAATCTAGACATAAACGATGCAGAGCACATCTTTTTTACAATGACATACGGGTCCCAGATGCCCACCTAATTACATTTCATCAGCTCATGTCGGCGATTATTGTTACCGTGGGCAAACAGTGATAAATGATACTGTAAGAAGAACAGGACAGAACAGACTGTATATAAATACTTATATATAAGTACATTGTCTTTAATGCAAATACTTATACATAAAGTAATGTCACCTGTCAGTATACTATAGTAGGTAACCAAATCAATATTGCTATGTACATATATGTGTAGGTTAAATTAAATATCAGAACAAAATTCAATAAAATTTCTCTTCAAAATAAGAACAGAGAACAATATCGATTTTGAACAGGAAAAACATAATACTTTCAAAGGCAGTAAGGACAAACTACTACGTTTAATTTACTTTGGTATACATAATAATATTCAAATGTAAGAAGCCGTCAGCTAGAATCTTGTTTTTTTCTCCAAACGTAATTCAGTAATTCTTTTCCTTTTTTTCGTGGTTGGTGTACGTCGTTCTCGGGGTCTCTTAATAGACCTTCTTTCATGTAGAATGCTTCTCAATCGTTTATATGTTCAATAACATTGATTTGATTTTCATCGATTTTTAGTCGTAACATTTGGGTAAACATAACGAAAATACCCATTACCATTTCAACTATTTCGCATACTGTGAGCATGTTTAAGAAAACAAAATGAATACTTGTCGTTTTTACAGTAACACCATTCGTTTGGTTACGCATATATTCAATTAATAACGCATTATATTTTACAGCTACATCAATGTAGCATGCATCGGAACTTTATGACACTAGAGATAAAAACTTACCATGCAATAACATAAAAATAATAAACCAAAATGCAGATGCTCAACAAACTCTATGAAGACGTATGATGTTACATTAATTCACCAGTAGTATACATAGTTCACACGAGAAATTGCCAAAATTAATAAACAAGAAGACAATACCATATGATATGGACCGTGCTCTGTGAAAAGGGGTTTAATGTATGTGCGTAAAGTGTCGTCCCTGATTAGCTTGTGCAGTCCGCACAGGCTAATAAGAGAAGACACTTTCCGCCTAAACTGGATTTTTGCTAAAAAGAGACTATCTTTAAACGAAAAATACAATAGAAGCGCAAAATGTCGTCCCTGATGAGCCTGTGCGGACTACACGGGCTAATATGGGGCGACACTTTACGCACATGCAGTAAACCAATTTTCACAGAGCAAGGCCCATATATAGGATAATAAAAAAAGGCTAACACACACATACCTGTACTCAATGCAATGGTTTACACCTTAAGGCAGTTCTATAGATCTGCTCTTGGTGAAACGTTCAAATGATATACCGTTTATAGGAGCTCAATGTTATGGGGTCGCCGTGGAGTACTGGCGGTCCCCTCGGTCCCCACCGTTGGAGCGATCTTTAGATCTTCCCCATTGACACCAATTACGGGTTCAATACATGAAACAGACTCTGGAGCGTTTCAATAAACATGTGGCTTTAAACGTATTCGAGCTTAAATAAATAGGTTGAAACTAAGAGATGAAATGTGAGCAAAGCGAAAATCAATCAAGGCACGTACAAAATCAGTTGTTGGTTTAAAGTTTAGAGTCACTATACACACACTAACACGGTGCCTATACCACGTGACTTTTTAAGATCTGTGTTGGGAGAATAAAGCGCGACCCAGTTTACATTTTTAATGATGTCTTTTTAAATATTTCACCATTTCTAATGGGATAAAGTGGAGATCCCGCTAATTCGTGAGAGTTTTCTATAGGTATCATGATCTTTTTAAACAAATAAGTATTTTTTTCAGTAAAGTGCAACCGCGTGTTTGTATAATGAAGTCCCTACACTGATCCGACATTTTTCTAACCGTTCAAACGCGCGGTTGAACTTTACTGAAAAAATACTATGTGTGTTAATAAGTTGGTTAGGTTTTTAGCCAAAAAGCGGTCGGTCAGTTAGTCAGTCAGTAAATTTTATAAACTTTATTAAGCTGTAATTACGTTTTAAAGTTCCATTTCCCTTCATGCAGCTGTGCATTACCAGAGAGAAGCTCTTTTCATGCACGATGCTTGGGTTTGGATATACGTGAGAAACCAACTAGAGGGTTGCAGCAGTTATGTATTGTATTGTGTAAAAGAGCTTGAATGCAATGATGTATATAATCTCGCATCAGTAGTGTTTATATGCTATGTAAATTATGTATTATAAGAAATAATCAACACATTTTGCCAGTTTACAGTTAATATCTTTATTGCATATAATGATTGTTTAAATAATCAATGTTGTCTACAGCTTAAAATACACATAAATCGTGAATGAGTTCAATACTGAAATATCGTACATGTCAACAACAAAGACCTCAATATGTCAATAAATATAAATGGGTCGTGATCTGTAAAAAGGGATTTTAATGCATGTGCGTAAAGTGTCGTTTCAGATTTGCAGGAACAGCACTTTCCGCCTTAAGAAGATTTTTGCTAAGAAGACACTTTCTGGAAACGAAAACTATCATAAAAGCGAAAAGGATTGTCCCTGATTAGCCTGTGAGGACTGCACATGTTTATCTGGGACGACACTTTGCGCACATGCATTATACCCCCTATTCACAGAGCACGTTTCAAAAATTACAAAATACCTAGTCACAAAAAAGTAACGTATATGTACAGATGCCCTCTGCGAAGAGGACCGTATGATTATCACAACCTTTCTATGGGTAACTACTTTGTTAGTAGTGGTGATGACTAAATAACTCTTGCGATCGAAAACAAACTAGCTCGTGGTAACGACATAATCAACCGATCAGAATTAACGAGTTCGAAAAGCATTTTAATCGCGAATCAATCCGATGTTTATCAAACGAAACTGTAATAACCTCTCTTGTATTAGCTATTTTTTAACATGCCTTTAAAAACACGTGTGTTCTGGTTGGCTTGTAAGGCCATTTCCGCGGCTTACTTATCTCGTTCATACGAGTTACCGAGTCTCTTTTACGAGTAAGTTATCTCGATCCCACGACTTACAATGTAGAAATTCATTTTACGGCTTACTATGTTATTCTCACGAGTAAATGTGTTTTTCCACGTTTTTTTTTCGTGCGAACAAGTTACAATGTCGTTTTATTGACCTATATACAAATATGAACTTGTCACATCTGTGCTACCGTAGAGATGTCACGACTATACTACAAATTAAACACTAAACGATTGACTTCCAATTGTGACCTAGAACAGTGTCACTGACTTATGCCTTCTGCTCATCTTCTCAAAGACATTTACATTTAAACCAAGTTCTATAAACATTCTTAAAGGAAAAAGAAGATATTGCGCGAAAAGAAAAATAACGGTTAACATTGTCACCAAAAAGTTTTTCCTTGATCTTGGGTTGGCGTAACGGACTATGCCCTCTGCACATCGTCTCAATGACTAAAAATGTATTTTTTCATGAAAATATTTCAATTGGATTGGAATATGTAGAGCGGAAACTAAAATAAAGACCTTGAAGGACAACGTTGACATTATGTCAGCATGACTGACCCATGGGGGATATAGGATGTATAGTGCGGAAACGACAGCGGCGATTCAAACCTTTGGCTGTGCAATACGAACTTGACCTTTAGCTGGTAGTACATGTAAAGATGTAATGGGCCTAACAGGTAATCACACAATTTCATTAGCTTTGTACATACGGTTAAGGACCATTAGGTGGTTTCAAGCTGTCAATGCACATACAATGTTTCATTTTGATAAGCATGTCCATTGTGTTTAGAACAAAAATTGATGATACCATCAAATTATTGTCCCATGGCAAAATATGTATATCGTATGCATGAAAATCAAACCAAACTTTACACTGTCATTAACGCATTTCTGAACACTTTGTAGTTTATAAATCTTTATTTAGGCACGATACTAAGCAGATCAACAAGTATGGATCTATGCGTATAGAGGAATGATGCCTTATGACGTCACCAACATAGTATAATGGATGACGTATTATCGATCTAATTAGATAGTTATGTCTCAATGTTATCTCAAATAATTTATTAATCAGGAAACAAAGTTCTTTTCAGAAACAAGTAAACGACGTTTACAACATTAAAACGGTAGTGAGTGGAATGGAAACAATTACAACAACATCTAAACTGTAAACGAAGTAATAATCACCATGACAGAACTATTAATGAGATCAGAAAACACAAATGGCTAATTAGTTAAAATTATCATAAAAGCAAACTCTTATCAATCAATTAGTTGGCTGATAAGATTATCTAAAATTATGTTAAGAAATATTGCAACAAATACAAAATGGGAATATTTTTCGGGGAAATGGTATGTAATTATTTCGCAAATGTACAATGATGCCATACGATACTTTAGCATACAATTTTCGTACAAAGGTAAATTAAAGATTCATAAAAATGCTCGAATTGCAGTTTGAACCTTAAATAAGCCAGTGGGATAAATAGTTAATAATATAAACGAACAATGAATGTAGGGAGAATGCTAATTTCAATGAATGTTTATGGGCCACAGCGATGTTGAACTTGTGTAAGGTTTGTAAATATGTGATTATGCGTTCGGATTCTGGAATTTGACCTCAGCGTCAGATCAGTCCTGTCGGACAACCAACAAACTGCATATTGCTACCACAAAAGAAAACACGCCTGTATTGTTCCTGATTGCTGCAATATCGTCCCGGTGTTTCAGCCAATTTAAAGGTAACAAGCACAACAACTCGCCCCAACGATTTACTCATCGGTACGACAATAACGGTTTTTTTCGTTTTCTGTGTTGTCACTGTTGGCGTGTTGCCGGTTTTGAAGTGTGCCGAAAAACAACAATACACCGGACCGACAATTATGACTTTCTTTGTTTTTCTTTTCTGTCGGCATGATGGGGGCTAGAAGGGCGCATAAACATAACACATGATTTTTCGCGCTGGCGTGTAATCATGTTCTCGCCCTTAAATATGCCAACACACAAGAATGATATGGCAGCAATCACACGCCACATATATATGCTAATGCAGGGTAAAGAACTCTTTGATATAACTTTGACCAGACGCATTAGGAGTTACTGCGCTTGGCTTGAAAATGGCGTGGACTAAGTGCGCCTTAGAGTAGAACACGATTGCACAGGTGATTGACAATAATAATATAATAAAGGCGCAGGGCAACAGTATAGAAAACACACCAATAACGTCAATGTACTTGCAATCTGTTAAACGTATAAATGTATTACATAATGTTAAGGTTTTTAAAGGATGTGTTTTGTTGAAAGAATGTAAGACAGGACGGCCACAGGATCACGAATCAACCAGCTAAATACCATGAAGTGTTCATTCAAATTGCACTTAAAACTAAACTTTGTATCAAATCAATAATGCAAATATTTCTCTTATGACTCTATCCTTATTTTAATATGTACACACTGATTGTATCGTGTGTTTTATTAGAATATTAAAATAATAGATGTTTGTGTTTATCTGTTCCTAATTTTTTATGGAGTTGGCACAGACAACATTGTGAAAAACAAAAACATGTATATCATAATGTTTTATCTTCACACTGTTAAGTCATTACTACCATTGTTAAAAAATAAACCATAGAATTTAAACAGTGCCAATGAATTCAATATAATTAGTCCTAATTCAAATACTGATACTCACATCATTAACCATCATTTATATAAATATTGTGAAATGTGGTTTGAAAACACAAAGAAAAACTAAAGGGCATGGATTGAGTGTAAAATAAATATATTAATAAATTAATAAACATTCATTATATCGAATCACATAAAATCACAAATGTTTAACGTATATACATATATTAATCGGTAACTTGATTTTTAATGACGACGTGTGGAAAATAATAAATATAATACAATTGATTTCTTGGGTATATACATGTACAAATACAATAATGCAATTTGTACATATTAAAAAAAAAGTGACAACACGAACACAAAAAAACATAATTTAATTATTTAAAAAGTGGAATACCATAAAGGATGATCGTATGTAGCAAACACAGTTGAATAACTGAATTTATAAATGGATTGTAAATATGATACAATTGACTAGTTGTGTTCTTGTTTGAAACAGAGGAATATCAACGAATCTAGTAATTAAAGTATGGAATAAATTTTAAGTAAATATTAAATAAAGTGATGACAGATGACAGAATTAAACAAAAACTTAATATAAACGTTGCAATGTATCACATTTAGCTCTCCGTGTCGCTGTATTCGGCATGCAGGTACCCGCCCGCACCAAAATCGCACTTGTCATGCAAATAGTCCAGCTCAAAGTCCCCGAAAGTGCGCTGCACATAGTCACGTTGCGGCTTGATCTCATTCGTGTGGATGCCGCCATTGGCTGATGATTCGGGGCGCATGCTCGACAATGGACAATCTTTCTTGTGCTTGACAGATTTGCATTTGGAGCACATGCGTTGTCAAACTTAAGGCCGTTTCGAGGGGCCGTGACACTTGACGGCAAATCGCAACTCTGCCGCCATCTCTGAACACAGTGATTGCTACAAGGGACATACTTGTATTTGGTAACATTGAAGCACTTATTTTCAAATTTAGAAAATATTCAACGTTAAACTGATGCGAATAACAACAAAACAACAATTGAAAAAGGCTTGTCACAGGATGTGATATATTCCTCAAACCATGATGGTGTTGTTTGCCAGAGCGAAAGCGAAGACTCATAACCTGCCACCTTAAATGGTGACCTTTACCTTTCTTCGAGGGGCCTCGCCAGACAGTTGATTAATTGGGGATTAAACCCAAGTGATACTAAATTCTTATGTGTTCACGATCACAGAGCAGAGACATAATCTGATAAGACATCCCAATAACCCCACCACTCCAAGCACCTATTTAGTCTATTTCAACCCAAAGTCGAATGGTCCGACAACTATATGCACCGCTCTCCGACGGCACATATCATGAAGCGCACAGGGACATACCCGTTTATTACATGTTAGCGTATATACATTTCTCTACGCTACATTGTCAAAGAAAATATACTGGATTGGTCGCTGAGCTACTAGCATATCAATACAATCGAATGGTTTTTTCTTCATAACTTGCTCTGAGGAGGAACAACACGATGTTAAATAGACACATTTAATCATGCTTCATTTGTTTCCAATTCAACATTTTGAAAGATAATGCAATTAAAAATGGATTTAAGATCGTAAGTTGTCAGACAAATTACATTTTAAATTGTATATATCTAAACGTATTTTTCTCTGACGTTCAACATACAAAAGAAATCGGTAATTGTTTACCGTATAATTTCTATAAACGCGATAGCTAACAATGCATGTGGAGTAAATCAAGTAAGTGAACTACGTTCGTACCAAGCAAACGATAAAGTATGCATTCTATTCGCACTAAGCGATTTCGATTAAACACTGTTTAACTATGTATACCTGATAGTTTTCAGCGAATTTAAAGTCATTTTCGTTCATAAAACCTGATGCCATTTTAGCAAGCATGTTATCATTTTTGGAGTTAATTCGCTTTTATCGAACGTACCCTGTTTTCCCTGGCATTGGTCTTGGAGTTCCATACGAACTCGATGAAAGCTACGACGACAGCAAGCGCAAGGCCGCCAATGAGAAAGACAAAGATTCCGCCGACGTATTCCACCCCCAGAGCGCTCGCTTTAGAATCTTTCTTGTCGTCGCGTACGCAGGCGCCGATTTTTTAAATTTAATAATTTGATACACACACTGCTCATACCGCGGTATTACTCACTTTTTTCACTGGCCATTTCCTCGCATCTTGCAGTCTTCGTCAAATACATTCCTTTATACCCCTTACTCATTCACTATTATTTATTGGTGCTAAACTGTGTCTTGCCATCCTTTTAATACTTAATACTGCGCTACCTCAACTTTCCGACTTATAAGTATTATATTACTTGTAATTTTCCATCGTTCCGTCTTCACGAACAACATTGTTTGTATACAGCCGCGGCATTGCCGATGATTTACTGGTATATAACGTAGGTATTGATATCCTTTCAGCTTTATAGGATATAACCGAATATTATCGACCATTAACTGTATATAACCATACACATTTCTAGACTATTACCGAGTAATTTCAGACCATTTGAGAAATTCTTACCTGTATCTTGCCATCCTCTTGTAGGCTTAGTATTGCCATTGAGAGCTTTTCTTTTAGTGGCGAATCTGTAAATAAATCATTATCATAAACACTTTACTTTTACATACAATGCAACTTATAGATTGATAAATATACGCAGTAAACAACTATTAATGAATTTGCACCAACATTCTGATTTTTTTTATTTGCAAATACATAGAATATATTTTCTTATTAAGATCTGTAGCTATTGCAATTACTAGACTGTAAAACATATTTCTAACCTAAGCATTGATATTCCGAATTACACAGTTTTCATATAAAATAGTTCAATATTGCAAACGTATGTTTATGTATGCGAACAAGTTGTAATAATAATTAATTATCAACGCATATGGTAACAAACAATATGTGTACATGGTACCTACACACCGTTACCATGGCATTTAAAAAACGCTTTCTATAATGTATAAGACAGGGTACATTGTGACTTAATGTGGGAAATAAATTGTCATTTTTTTACGGCATTTGTTGTATTTATTAACAACACAATATTAATTTGAATTGCCCTAACAAAATATAGCAGTAAACGCGTTATGACGAAAGTTTGTCTGGAACGGAAATCGAACCCAAGATGAATGAGAATATGCTTTACCTGCCATGAGGCTTTAACACTTCATTGATGTTTATAAGAACATGTATCCTTTTTTTTCATTTTACGTGACTACCTTAGACGGCTTGGGGTGACGGAAATGTGCGAAAAAAGGCGATAATACGCTACGTGCATTCTTTAAATCCGTAATCAACCATAATAAACCATTGGATTTTATATGCAAAAAAACATTCGTGGAAAACGGAATACTTTCGCCACTTCTGATACGAAAACGATGCCATAACGAGCCCATTGAAAATTAATGTCTTAAGTTACCGTTTGTCACTGTTTCGTTGTTAACCTTGTATAGTTAGGTCATGACTTACCGATGACGTGCCATTGTCGAAAACCTCGTTAATTTACGTCAATTCGTACCGATTGGCCTAGCACAAACCTGGTATCATGACGTAACGACTCAACCTTGTGCGTAGCATTGTCTTTAACCTTCTTTAGTGTCGCCATGACTAAGACATGACGAACATTAGCGTAAACCTTGTAAATGACGTAACTACTTACCCTTGGGAGTAGCGATTCCGTATCCCTTGGAGTCCATGAGACCGCCCACCTGCAATAGATTGCAATTGCGCTGCGTGATGTACTCGATGGAGGTGGACTCCATTAGGAAGGCGTAGTCGCCGGCGGCCACACGCTCGATCCCGTCCTGGTAGCTCTTCGTAAACGGGCTCGGGTCCTTGCTCTCCATGAAGTTCCACATGCGCTGATATGTCTCAATGTTTGAGTCCTGCGAAACGGTAAGCGATGCAAATTTTTTTTCCCGTAATGGACTCTAAACTTATTTATATAACATACTTAATGTAAAGTTACAACTGGACGAAATGTCTTCGTGCCGAAAGGAGCGCTTATTAGGGCCATGTTCATTCTGTAATATATATATATATATATATATATATATATATATATATATATATATATATATATATATATATATATATATATATATATAATTCTATTTATTTGTGTGATTAGTTCCTGCCCATTAGAGCAATTCCACGGAACGGGTGCACGGATGTCTGGTAGTGTAGATATACTTGGCAGGATATTGCGAGCATTTAACCAATGAGATCCAAAGTCGTACGAAATAAATATTGTGTCTAGTTATCAATTGAGGTGGTGAAGTATATTTTATCTAGAAATACATGTATTAAGTCATTTCGCTAATAAACGAGTTCGTTTTTTTGTGTGCGTAAACTAGGTATAAAGCCATCAACACAATCCATAGGTTCTTTTTCACAGCCGAAAGTTTTATTTCATAACAAATATACCATTTAAATTAACACATCTTACATAAACATGATAAACATTTTAAAATGTCTGTTCATTTTACACAATTTTGCAATATGGCATTTCACCCGTATTTCAACAATTTTCATCGACATTTTGATAATTAAACCACACGTTTTACAGAAACTGTCGGCGATGATGAAAAAATAATAATTTGTCAGTTGAAAAAGAAGAGAGAAAGGGGGAAAATAAAATAGACATCATTGACATGGATAGAATCCATATTAATTGTGTTTGTTTTCTTGGGTTTAATTTATTTCAGATCATGGAAGCATGGTATCCATTTGTAGTTGAATTGAGCCTCTTCCGAAAATTACAATGAAAATGAATGTTATGTTACCTTTTAGCAAATTTAGTTCATGAGAATGCAGCCAATGGAAGACGATATGGTGTAGCAATGAAATTTCGGAAAAAAACATCTACCATATTAAGCGCACCCACACACTTAATCTGTGACCCTTGCCTCTATTTCGAAAAACATAATTACTTTAAGAACATTTCTCACTGGTGTTCGATTATTAAGAAAATGGACACGCGACTGCAATTTACCAGTAGACATAAATTTGTAGCCGCGACAGGAGCCGCTGTCACATCTGATATTTGGCCGCAGTGGTGACAAATAAGCCTGTCCTGGACTTTGAGGCAGCCTTGCAGAAATCTTAAGCTTCAAATGATGCTCGATGTGACAACAAAAGCAATTATTGAAGCCAAATTCGATGTCACAGTATGATCAAAATAATAACCAGCAAATGTTTGTCCAATACTATTTGTAAAGAAAAAGGCGAGCAAAGTTCTACTTATTCTTCGCTTGAACGGTCTCACAAAAACACGGTGGTCACGGTGAAAGAACTGAAAAATTGATTTGAAAACATTCTCATTTTTTTTATTTACTTTTGAATGCAGCTGTTTTATTCTTTCGTTCCTAAATTCAAACGGATGTTCCAAATCTACGTCGAATGTGTTGAATGATGATTTGGCATCAACAATCCCGATCAGTAATAATTAATTGAATGAGCTCGTCGGAAGCAGAAACCTCTCCGATCCTATTCATGTGATTCTGACGTGCCTAAGTCGGCAGTTGCATTTTCAACCAATTATTCCTGAATGACAATTGAGTTAACACGATGGACAGAATGAGCTTAAAGGGACTGTCAACCACGACGACGTAGAAAAGAAAAGTTGTAAAATACCGTATTTTTTACAATTATAAGTTTATACCGATTAAAATATCACGACTGGTATATCACATTACTTGAAAAAAGTTGTTAAGTATTCATATTTTCAGTATATTTGGTAATAAATTTTACTGGGTATGTCTACCAGGTAACTACCAGTTAACTATAAATAACGCCAGTAGATTGATCACCATCGACACGTGGTAAACCCAGAAATGCAAATTGTGCATGCGTAGTGAATTGTATATATTTTATATATAAAATGATAAATCTACTTGCGTTATTTATAGTGTGTAAATCGTTATGTCATCTATTTTCGCGATGTACTTTCGATTTCACATCGCGAAATTTTATCACCGAATATACTGAAAATATGAACTTTTTCAAGTAATGTAATATACCAGTCGTGATATTTTTATCAATATAAACTAACAATTGTAAACAAATACGGCATTTTAGAACTTTTCCTTTTTTCGTCATTCGTGGTTGACAGCCCCTCTAACGTTATCAGAATAGTTCAAGAAGTACGATCATTAATACATTGGATTGGACCTTGTGACCTGGTTTTTTACTTCACGGTATCCTGTTTTAAACTTAGCATAGATATGGTCAAGAAAAACACTCAGACAAA
Source organism: Dreissena polymorpha (assembly GCF_020536995.1). Lineage (NCBI taxonomy): Eukaryota > Metazoa > Mollusca > Bivalvia > Myida > Dreissenidae > Dreissena > Dreissena polymorpha. The sequence goes on along the minus strand of NC_068365.1, from coordinate 27,028,434 downwards.
AACATATTTTGTTTTCTCTACGTTTTTTTTTCTAATATTTAATCATATGACCTATGTTTTAATTACTGTTGATCAGGATAAAAACATAATATGTCAAGGTAAACAACATCTTGACCGCTTCTCATTAAAGGGGCCTTTTCACAGATTTTGGCATATTTTGAAGTTTGTCATTAAATGCTTTATATTGATAAATGTAAACATTGGATCTTAAAAGCTCCAGGAAAAAATCAAGAATAAAATTAAAACAAGGAAAAAAGTAGCCGGTACCAGGGCTCGAACCAGTGACCCCCGGAGTCCTGGAGTTAGTCTGAAGTAAAAACGCTTCAGCCCTCTCGGCTATTCCGCCGAGTATACACAGACTAAGTATTTTATACCTTATATAAGCAATCTTCGTAGTTTCGATAATTTAAACGACAACAACAGAACTTTCCAAATTATTCAATCGTTTCGCGTTGCAACGCTTTATAATTTTTAGGTTTTCAAATCGTCAAAAGATACATATAATGGCTTTATTGGACTATGGTAAATGTTCAGTAATACTGTTTCCTCACAAATATCGTGACTAAAACGAAAATTTGCGAATCTGAAACAACTTTTTTAAATTTTGTCAATTTACCAAACCGTGAAAAGATCCCTTTAAGATTGGGCAATTAATGTGATTCATGGTACATTAAGACAAATTGTCATGAAGATTGCAAGATAAATGTGGCCTCTTGAGTAGTGACAGCTAAAATATTGACGATTAACGACGATGGACGCTACGATATAGACTAATGACGAAACACAAACCTACTTAAAGTAGAACAAAATAAATAAAAATACATCGGACATCAACTTACTCTAAAGAAAGACATGGTAGATCCGCCGGCTAGCGTCCCATATCATATGTCCGTCTGGTCGGCGAGGTCCTCGGCGCTCTCGATCGGCGATACCATGCGTTCCACGGTGAGGAATGCCGCCAGATTCGCCGTGTACGACGATATGATGATGATTGTAAACAGCCACCACGTGCTGCCGACGATCCGCGTGGAGACCGCACGAGAGTTGATGTCCGAGCCCTGCTGCATCAGGGTTCCCACACAGAACCAGAAACTGTTGGAGAGGCTGAATATGTTCTCTACAGTATCCGTTTCCGGATTGCAAGGGTGCGGATTGTACCACTCGTAGGGGCTGAATCGCGCGATGATAAAGATTGTCAGGCTTACGACAAAGTATGCCGCGGAAATATACACCCAGATCTCTAGCGCGAGAGGGTTCATGAAGCTGACAAGTCCCGGCTTTTCACGCAAAGAATACTGATACCCAGATTAAGGAATGGTTTTGTAAAGTCAACGAAATGTTCCCTTTAGTAACCAATGGTCAAAGCGGCTGCTGCCATATCAACTTTCTGGAAATAAAAAACAGCAAATGTTCATTATAAATTATCATGTATTATTACAAAAAAACGAATATATTTGTTTTGTATATCGCACGTAAACAAATGAGTGTTACCTACACGTTCAACGATGCAATGTTTACGTGTATTTAATATTTATCTCACGGGAAACCTCAAATCATAGTTATAACATAACCTACGCTCCCGGAGTGAAATAACGTAATGCTCAATTTTGTTTATTACACGGGTGTTATTACACTAGTTATATAACTGTGAAATGACGTCATTTTTGTGACGAAATGACGTCATTATTTCAGCGAATCTTTTTTACAATGTGAATAAATAGAGAATACTAGGTCGGTGCCGAATAAAGCAAAGTTTTCTTTGCGAGGCTTAGAAAATCTGAACCACGAGCCTTGGCGAGTTGTTCAGATTTTCGTGCCGAGCAAAATAAACTTTGCTTTATTCGGCACCGATCTAGTATTCGATATATCCCATCAATTTTCTTAGTCGTAAATTATTTCTTTAAAAATAGAATAGAAAAATCGAACTACACGGAAAATCCCAAAGTTATTTTAAGCAAACATTGTTTCATTATTTTAATCGTGCCGAGCCTAATACATTACAAAAAGATCAGTAACTAACCTGTTTTTCTGTTTATCATACTTCTACATCCCCGATTTTTAAGAAATAATGAAAAAAAAAACACACTAAAAAACTGCAGCCTTAGCGTGAAAGAACATGCATTGTGTCGTATGACGTGTTAATAATGACGTCACGAGTACGCGCACTTAATATTTGTAAATAATGTTTTTTTGCTTTTTGAGTTTCATAATGTGTTAAAAATATATTACATCTTGGTATCAAATTGTTTGTTTTGTTGAATCTGATTCGATTTTACTAAAAATGATTACTTTATAGTTGATTCCGAGTAATATGACCATTCTCCGCCGCGCGTGACAGCTATATTTCAGCACTGCCGAAATAGAGGACAATTTATTCCACAGTTGTTTATTTCGACAATGCACGTCCGATGATGGGATAAAAGGTGAAAAGAGCATAAAATAAAAAGAAAATTTGTTGGTCATGTTATAAATAGAATCTTAGATTCGTGGTCATTTTGTATTGATTTTATTAAACTCGTCATCTAAATAAAGATAAAAACTCGACAAGCCTCGTTTTTATCTTTATTTAGATGAATCTTTAATAAATTCTATATAAAACGACCATTCATGCAAGATCCTATATGAAATAACTCGTTATAATAACTTGTACAAACATATGAATTTGCATTAGAAGAAAATACGTGCGATATCGGAAGCACGCATTAAACTGTTAGTGATACCGTTTAACAATAGAAGGACATAACCATCATATAAACACTATTATAATTAAAGCCGGAACACGCCATACCAGAGTTGCGACACCTTAAGGGTTTCGCGGGATGGAATGAGTGGGGAGATCAAATCAAATTGAAAGCCGATTATTTCAACAAAAAAAATTGGGTACGAAAAAAATAAATGGGTACGAATAAAAAAAATTGGGTACGAAAACAGTTGGGTACGAAAAAAAATTTGGTACGAAGAAAAATGGCAATAAAATGATTGGGTACGAAAAAATTTGGGTACGAAAAAAAATTGGGTAGAAAAAAAATGGGTACGAAAATAATTTGGGTACGGAAAAAATTGGGTACAAAAAAATTTGGGTACAAAAAAAGTGGTTACGAAAAAAGTGGGTACAAAACAAAAATTGGGTACGAAAACATGTGGGTACGAAAACAATTTGGGTACGATAAATAAAAATTGGGTACAAAAAAAAATTTGGGTACGAAAAAAGAAAATTGGGTATGAAAAAAATTTGGTACGAAAAAAATGGGTACAAAAAACATTTGGGTACGAAAAACATTTGGGTACGAAAAATATTTGGGTACAAACAAATGGGTACGAAAAAAAATTGTGGGTACAATGGGTTCATGTTAAGGTTTTAGCATGGCAGACGCCGGATGGCGAAAAGACACGACATGACACAATGAGCTGGCTATGACAAAACCTGAGGTTTTTTCCGAAAACAGCCGAGCTCATAATGCATAAATCAGTGAGTAATAGTACTTATACTCAATAGGCACAGGGTATAAAATCAGAACCACTGGGCCGAATCTGCTGAAACTTGGTCGCATTATAGATTATGGTCCAAACAAGCTACAGAATGAGCGCTTCTGGACCTGACAGCGTAAAACATTAACCGATAATGGACAGCACAAAATGGGTCATTTTGTACAAAAAAAAACAAACTTAAAGTGGCATTTAAGACATTTTAGACATCAGAAAGTTGCAAATGTTTAATATTCTGCACTCTTCGACTGGTTTGTTTTTTTACAAATTTAGAAGCATTTATCCTTGAGGTGTATATAAACCCTGTTATTCAATGTCAAAAATAGCTAAGCAGCAATGCCCCTTTAACATTATTCCTTATATTTAATTGTATTGTTTAAAGAAATAACTGTGTATATTTAATGATAATGGCTCCGTATTTCACACTTGATAGGCCACTGCTGGGGCTTGAACCCAGAACTCATCTCACATTGTAAGATGCATTTTTCAATTAAACTACAATGACTGTATCGTGTGAAGTGGAGCCAACATACACCCACATAAGTGAAAAAATCATTATGTCGATATATTTGTCCTGGGCGTTTTCCGACATGTTGCATAACTGTTTACCACAAAAAATGTCTACATAGATAAATATACATACATGTAAATGGGAAAAAAATGAACTGTCTATTTTTAATTTTTGCTTCTTATATACACATTTCCTAGCCTGCCATGATTTATAATTATATCATGTTGAAATCATTTATAGACAGAATATTACTGAAACTGCAATAAACAATAATTCTATCTAATGCAATGAACAAATGTTCTTCCGATGCCATTTTCACTAAGGTATAGGTATTGAATCCTGATATACGACTAAAACTGAACATCTAAACAGCAGTATTTTACATGAAGATTACTCACAAAACCACAACAATAATACTCGATGAATGAACTGTCCGAAATCCGAAAAATATGTACACTACAATAACAAGACGTTAATAAAAATATGCACGTTAACATTATTCAAGATATGAAAGCAATATATCAAGGGATATAGGAAATATTTGGGGTGTTACGCACAATTTAACATAAAGTCAGTGTGCGAATTTCACTTTTTAAACCACTAGCCCGTTCGGGCTACCAGATGGATTTTTTCACTATCCTGAACCAAAGTTTACTAGCCCGAACTGTTTATCACAAGTTTTTAAAATAAGTTTATATTTTTGACGGTTCTGGATAGTTTTTATTGCAGGTAGGGTGTAATGATGAGGATTGCAACTAACAGTTGATCCCAATTAGCAGGAAATGTTATTATAATATTTCAATGACACAATATGATTATAATATTTATGTATGACGATATTCGTCAATCAATACCTTACATGCAGTCAAGAAGCAAAGGTTTTTTTATCCAATCTGTAAATAATTTTAGATGTCACTTGTCCCAAATTAGAAATCCGAAACATTAAGCCTAAAGTCTGAGGCCGTATGATAAAGCGAATAGAGGGCAGTGTCTCCTCCCCCTAGCTTATTGTTCTTTTTTATAGTCTTTCTAGGTCCAATTCTGGTGAGTACAATGTGAAAAAATATCAACCAGACCATCCGTAAAATCGCATGTGTATTCATCTTTCTAGATATTTTTTTATCAAGAAAGTCGAAAATAAATTAAAATCGACAGATAAAACCGTATCCGGAAACAACTGTCCGAAAACATATCAATATAAGTCTTTGCACGTGAAATAAAATATGCATATCGTTAAACTGCCTAAACTGAAAACCAGTAAAAAGTAACCAAGCAACTATGCAATCAATATATAATTTGGTTGACATATTCTATTAAAATATGATAGTTCAATGCGTTGATTTGTCAATAGATCATTACAAATCCAAGATGGCGGACATTAAAAACATTTGTAGACTTGTATGGTTTGCTGAAAGTACAGCAAATTGAACAACCTGGGTAGATCCGCATTTTATTCGCACAGTATCAAAAAAAAATTTGTCATTCAAACTCTCGTCATGTCAACATAATCGGAAGGGTGAGGAAACGCGATACGACGCTAAATAAACGCTAGATATGGTTCAAGCGATGGATGAAAATAATATTTTTGAGCATTTTTTATTTCAAAAGTTTGAAAAATCAATAGCCCAATCGGGCTAGTACCCATGGAAATTCAGTAGCCCAAAACGAGATTAACAAGCCCCGGGCTAGTGCAAATTTCGAACACTGTAGAGTTATAAATAATATGCATATTCTACGTGGAAAAAGGGTCATAATTCTTACAAAATGCAAGTGATACAGTTGTCTGCTCTTGTTTTTAGGTCGGGGTCATGTTGGTTAACACGTATGCAAAATATGGAAGCAATATGTCAAGGGACATAGGAAATATTTGGGATGGTATGCAAACTATAACATTTGCACGCTAATGCCGATGCCGGGGTGAGTAGGATAGCTCCTCTATATATATTTCATATATAATAGTCGAGCTAAAAAGTAAATTTACTATAAACAACAAGCTTACCTAAATCACAACTTTAATGCAATGCTTATAACAATTAAGTTACAAAGATATTTCATTGATTAAAACTAACTTATTACTATTGGTTGCCCGCACTGACAACCATCTTTAGTATGTTGGTTGCCCAGATAAAGAATAACGAGCCCAGAATTATGTACATGTGTATATTATACTTTCTTTTAATAAAATAATAGATAATCAAATAAATTTGCTGACATTGCACTTCTCAATGAATGATGTTTTATTATGAGTCTGAATTTAATCATTTCCTATTCCTTAATAATGAATGTTATTTAACTAGTATTGATCCATGGTGGTCAATTGTTATTCAATTTTGATTGCACTGAATTGTTTTAAGCTTAAAAAAACAAAAACAAGTTGCCCGGCCAGACTATCAACTTTGGAAATTGAGTTGTCCAGGCCAAAACTACTTGCCCCGGGCTCACGGGAAACCACTAATTTTCATCCCTGTATACCCTTTCATTTTCTGTTCTTCCATCCCATTCTCAAAATGAATTTTAAACCACAATATTTTTTAATAACATTTGTATGAATTGCTAACCATTATCACCCCAAAAACAATTTTACAAAGCTGTAATCCTGTCGTAGAGATTTAGTTTACTATTATCAGTGTTCTCTTAACTTAAATACCGGCAGCCAGTGATTTTGCCGGTTACATTTACTCTTGATGCCGGCTACTTTTCCCAAATATATCAAGTAAATGTCACAAATGCTTTCGTTTTACTGCATAGTTGCCGGCCATATAACTGGCTACTCAATTTTTTCTAGAAAACACATAACTATGCATGACAAACACACAATACTTACATGTACATACATCTTAGATTCGTTTTTAAAATAAATTGACACTTCCAGCTTGTCGTCATTAAAATCCAAAGATTCACATAATTTTCCACGAGATACGTCAACAATTGTGTAATCAAATGAATGAAAAATAAAAGTAAAGAAAGCCGGAATTTACATAAATTTCAGGTTGATAAACACAACAAGGTAAAGGTAGTCGGTGAGATATAATAATAATACAGTTAGTAAGGCCCAAACCCTGGGTACGGTAAATATACTAAAACATACCGGGGAATTTTAACACTAAATCGGTTGTTGTCGGGTATGTTGTAAAAATAAATTATGTTCACATTTATGTAAATTTTCTGTTAAATGGCATTTATATTATCAAAACTAATTGTTAAAATCATTAATGTGATTTAATTTTAAATCTTAAATTGTTCAAAGTCGCATCATTGTATGACGTCATCAAGTATATTTTCTGCGACGTTGCACGTTCACTTTTTAACGCCATAGATTTTTTTAAAGAAACATTATTTGGTTTGCGAGGTCCGTTAAATGGGGAACACCATATTCTGTATTTATATTATGTTTTAACAATTAATTCATGCTGTGTAATAAATATTGTATAAGATATTTCGATATTGATTGAAAATGTTTCAAATTGTTATTTATGAAACCTCTTATTCTAATGAGTGTATGCTATTATATTATACTTTGAAAAGCATATCTGTTGTACTATAATCTTATTATTCATTATTTATTGTTAATTTCATTTATTGTAGAGAATCGTCAATGTTACATCTAGTCGCCAATGCTTGTTGTCAGTGTTAGTCATAAATGCTTGTGATCATTGTCGTCAATGTTAGTCGTCAATCCTTATCGTCATTATACATGAAGGAAATAAAAGCAGAAACAGAGACGTATTCTTGATTACTTGCTTATTCCTACGGCGTCCTCTCAACACTCATACTAAAAAGCATGTTGATGCAGATTTTAAAAAAAAGGTTGTTTAAGGTAAACAATATTGTTTTATGTTAATCTGTAGCATGTTTAACATCGGATTTTTGGCGGATATACAACTCGGATACAATCTAATATTTGCGGGTATGTTTAAGTTTATTTACCGTACCCGGGGTACATGTAAGTAAAGTTAAGAGTACCCGGGGTACATGTACCTGTAAGAAGTACCTGAGCCGAGAATGACCAATCGAGCCTTAGTACCAATCGAGCCTTAGTAAGTGAGTGATGGTGTATGGGATAACATGCACTGAGGGTGTATATTTTTCATGAACAAGTCAATTGAAGGTGTTAGAGATGTATTGATCCATAAGATTAAAAAAGGTAATTAACCACGCGCTTATTAAAATTAAAACGATGACATTACATCGTACCAGCTGTTTATTGTTGTATACTGTAAGCTGGCAATATTTTAAATAATGTAAACAACTTACCTTGTATTAAGTTGGCACATTGTTGTCAGGTGTAGAAACTTTTTATACTTATTTCTGTTAAATTGCACTGGCTGAACCAAAATAATTATGTAGTCGTTTCTGAATAATCACGAAACAACCTACTAATGCATATATGCTTGCCAGTTACTGAGTTTGTGCATTTCCATTCATTATACTATCGGCATTGGCAAACATCGTAGACCCAGATAAAACGCCGTGTGATGTCTGCTTTTTCGTTACGCTAAAGATTTCCATATCCACGGGTGTTTTTGTGTCAAATGTTATGGATTTTCAATAGATCGTATACTTATCTACAAAACAGCGAATTAGCGTTCACTTTACATCATTTCTGATGATCTTATTTTGTAAATAATTTATGAGTGTTTATTCCTACGTTGCTATGTCGTCAGCCATTTTGACGGTTGATTTGTTTACTTTCGGTTTCCACTACAAACGAAATTAATTGATTTGCTGTTCGCGTTTATTTATTGATTCAATAATAAATTATTAAACCCTAATAATGTTATTGTCTCAATGTCATTTATATTCAAGATATTATCGGATAAATAGAATACCATTCTAATACCAGTGTGTACTTACATTTATCTCGGAAAGCCTAGCCGTGTAAACCTTTCTTCTACTCGTCGCACACAATACGTTGAATAACACATAGATTTATGTCATGTTTATTAAAAAACCACACTGTGCACAAAAGACATGCATGTGTACTTCCGATTGATATTCAAACACAATTATTACGTCTTTGTTTATCGATTAAACGCCTAACTTTATATTAAATTAATAACGCGTAACGTCAGTTTCTTTGTTTCGTAGCAAGATGGAAGCTAGCATAAGCGCTTTTCATGACGTCATGCGCGCGTGCTCTTTCCCATAAAAATATTTAAACGCAAAATACTCGAAAACTAGATTTTTCCCAGGTATAACGCCTACGCCAACAGGTAGATCGCATTCTGATCCATATACATGTCAAATTTCAGCAAACGTGTTCGGCCAGTTTTCAAGACTCCCAAATCGCGGCTATATGCGCCAGCTTAACGAAACTTAGCCCCCTTAATCATTCGTTCGAATGAACGTCATCAATGATGACGTCCAATACATCACTCATTCCATACTAGAGTTGCGACACCTTAAGGGTTTCGCGGGATGGAATGAGTGGGAACTAAAAAAATGTGGGTTCGAAAATTTTGGGTCTAAACAAATGTGGGTACGAACATTTTGGTTACGAAAAAAAATGTGGGTACGAAAATTGTGGGTACAATGGGTCAATGTTAAGGTTTTAGCATGGCGGACGCCGGACGGCGAAAAGACACGACACGACACGATGAGCTGGCTATGACAATACCTCAGGTATTCTCCTAAAACAGCCGAGCGCATATGCATAAGTCAGTGAGTAATACTCAACAAGACTCATAATTGTCAAGCAAATTTGTCCCCTACCGGCTCCACCATTGTCAGAATTTATTTTATGTTTTTATTTATTGCCATAGAAACCAGAATTTTTGACGTAGGAACAAAATGAAATCACGTGCATAATGTCCTTATTGCCATCTATCCATGTTTCAAGTTTCATGAAAAAATATTAAGAACTTTTAAAGTTATCGCAGGATTCAGAAAAGTGTGACAGACTGACTGACTGACTAACTGACGGACACACAGAGTGCAAACCATAAGTCCCCTCCGGTGAAACTGGTAGTGGACTAATAAAAGCTAGGCACGGCGTATAAAATCAGAACCACTGGGCCGAATCTGCTGAAACGTGGCCACATTATAGAATATAGTCCAAACAAGCTACAGAATGAGCGTTTTTGGAACTGAAGCGTAAAACATTAACCAATGATGGACAGCACAAAATGGGTCTTTTGTACAAAACATGTAAACTTTAAGTGGCATTTAATAACCTTTAGACATCAGAAAGTTGCAAATTTTTAATATTCTGCACACTTCGACTTGTTTTTTTTACAAATTTAGAAGCATTTATGCTTGGGATGTATATAAACCGTGTTATTCAGTGTCAAATTTGGCCAAAAATCACAATAACATCCCAAAAATGGCTAAGCAGCAATGCCCCTTTAACATTATTCCTTATATTTAATTGTATTGTTTAAAAATGTGCAGCTCCATGAGATACATATGCATTCCAAATATCAAGTTGCTATCTTCAATATCGCAAAAGTATTCATAAAATAAGCGATTTGGGCCACATATATTTGACCTCTGACCTTGAAGAATGACCTTGACCTTTCACCACTCAAAATGTGCAGCTCCATGAGATACAAATGCATGCCAAATATGAAGTTGCTATCTTCAATATCGCAAAAGTACATGTATTCATAAAATAAGCGATTTGGGCCACATATATTTGACCTCTGACCTTGAAGGATGACCTTGACCTTTCACCACTCAAAATGTGCAGCTCCATGAGATACACATGCATGCCAAATATCAAGTTGCTATATTCAATATTGCAAAAGTATTTATAAAATGAGCGATTTTGGCCACATATATTTGACCTCTGACCTTGAAGGATGACCTTGACCTTTCACCACTCAAAATGTGCAGCTTCATGAGATACACATGCATGCCAAATATGAAGTTGCTATCTTCAATATAGCAAAAGTTATTGCAAAATGTTTAAGTTGGCGCAAACAGACAGACAGACAGACAGACAGACAGACCAACCAACAGACAGGGCAAAAACAATAAGTCCCCCACTACTATAGTGGGGGACATAAAAAGATAACTGTGTATATTTAATCATAATGGCTCTGTATATCACACATGATAGGCCACTGCTGGGGCTTGAACCCAGAACTCATCTTACATTGTAAGATGCGTTTTTCAATTAAACTACAATGACTGTATCTTGTGAAGTGGAGCCAACATACACCCACATACCGGTAAGTGAAAAAATTATTCTGTCCATATATGTGTACTGGGCGTTTCTGACACATGTCGCATAACTGTTTACAACAAAAGATGTATACATAGATATATATACATAAATGGGGAAAAATAATTTGTCTATTTTTTTTTTTTCATATATACACATTTGCTAGCAATGATTTATAATTATATCATGTTCAAATCATTTATAGACAGAATATTACTGAAACTGCAATAAACTATAAGATGGATAGATATAATGTTTCATTCCATATAGTACAATGAACAAATGTTCTTCCGATGCCATTTTCACTAAGGTATAGGAATTGAATCCTGATATACAACTAAAAATGTATGTTGGTTAGCATGAAATATTCAACAAATCCTCATATTCAAGCTTGGTCATCACTTAGTGAAATAATTTGTGGACATATCATAATAGAAAAATGCATTTCATGCCTCTAGATTGCTTTATTACAGGGTTTCCAGCTTTTTGTATGAACAAAATTCCCTGACTTTTCCCTGATGGAAAATAAAACGTCCAGGATCATAATTTCGACCTATTTCTTGTTTTAGACACCCTGAATAAATAGCAGTTGCAGACATAACTTATTTTTAAAGCTACATGTATACTACAAAGTCACCATAGCCATGCAGAGGAAATAATTTGCTGTTTTAATTGTATGGACTTCTCGAGACAAGTTGGGAAAGTCTGCCCAAGCAAAATTCCCTGATTTTTCCCTGATTTCAGGAACTTTTCCCAAATTCCCTGACTTTTCCCTGACTGGAAAAAGTGAAAGTCTTTTTCCAGGTTTTCCCTGATTTCCAGGTTGGCTGGGAACCATGAATGATAAAATGTTCTTTAGATGCCATGTGTATTAATATATAGGTCTATTTTTCTGAGATATTAATGAAAATGCCTGTGGGTATGTGGCGAATATTAAAAAAATCTGCAACTTGATATATGGTGCTAACACGGTAAAATTGTATGAGCCCAAATTTTAATAGATGAATGCGTATTATGCTTCTCTGCTTATACTATGACGACATGTTCATACGATGCCATTTTTATTAATATATATGCCAAATTTAATGAAATAGAATTGAAAATGTGTGTTGCCAGTTACCAAGTAAGAAAAAAATCAGCATTTTTATGTAGGGTCTTCACATGGTAAAATTATTTGTGCCCAAAATAATAATAGATGAATGCATATTAGGCTTCAATGTTGCTTATACCATGACTACTGGTTCATACGATGCCATTTTTAAAAATATCTATGCCAAATTTAATGAAATAGACTTGAAAATGTGTGTCGCCAGGTACCAAGTAAGAAAAAAATCAGCATTTTTATGTAGGGTCTTCACACGGTAAAATTATTTGTTCCCAAATAATAATAGATGAATGCATATTAGGCTTCAATGTTGCTTATACTATGACGCCATGTTCATACAATGCCATTTTTATTAATATATATGCCAAATTTAATGAAATAGAATTGAAAATGTGTGTCGCCAGGTACCAAGTAAGAAAAAAATCAGCATTTTTATGTAGGGTCTTCACATGGTAAAATTATTTGTGCCCTAAATAATAATAGATGAATGCATATTAGGCTTCAATGTTGCTTATACCATGACTACTGGTTCATACAATGCCATTTTTAAAAATATCTATGCCAAATTTAATGAAATAGACTTGAAAATGTGTGTCGCCAGGTACCAAGTAAGAGAAAAATCAGCATTTTTATGTAGGGTCTTCACACGGTAAAATAATTTGTGCCCAAATAATAATAGATGAATGCATATTAGGCTTCAATGTTGCTTATACTATGACTACTGGGTCATACGATGCCAATTTTATAAATATCTATGCCAAATTTAATGAAATAGACTTGAAAATGTGTGTCGCCAGGTACCAAGTAAGAAAAAAAACAGCATTTTTTTGTAGGGTCTTCACACAGTAAATTATTTGTGCCCAAATAATAATAGATGAATGCATTTTAGGCTTCAATATTGCTTATACTATGACTAATGGTTCATACGATATCATTTTTATAAATATCTATGCCAAATTTAATAAAATAGACTTGAAAATGTGTGTCGCCAGGTACCAAGTAAGAACAAAATTAGCATTTTTATGTAGGGTCTTCACACGGTAAAATTATTTGTGCCCAAATAATAATAGATGAATGCATATTAGGCTTTAATGTTGCTTTTACTAAAACGACATGTTCATACGATGCCATTTTTATTAATATATATGCCAAATTTAATGAAATAGAATTGAAAATGTGTGTTGCCAGTTACCAAGTAAGAAAAAAATCAGCATTTTTATGTAGGGTCTTCACATGGTAATATTATTTGTGCCCAAAATAATAATAGATGAATGCATATTAGGCTTCAATGTTGCTTATACCATGACTACTGGTTCATACGATGCCATTTTTAAAAATATCTATGCCAAATTTAATGAAATAGACTTGAAAATGTGTGTCGCCAGGTACCAAGTAAGAGAAAAATCAGCATTTTTATGTAGGGTCTTCACACGGTAAAATTATTTGTGCCCAAATAATAATAGATGAATGCATATTAGGCTTCAATGTTGCTTATACTATGACTACTGGTTCATACGATGCCAATTTTATAAATATCTATGCCAAATTTAATGAAATAGACTTGAAAATGTGTGTCGCCAGGTACCAAGTAAGAAAAAAACAGCATTTTTATGTAGGGTCTTCACACGGTAAAATTATTTGTGCCCAAATAATAATAGATGAATGCATATTAGGCTTCAATGTTGCTTATACTATGACTACTGGTTCATACGATGCCAATTTAATAAATATCTATGCCAAATTTAATGAAATAGACTTGAAAATGTGTGTCGCCAGGTACCAAGTAAGAAAAAAAACAGCATTTTTATGTAGGGTCTTCACACAGAAAAATTATTTGTGCCCAAATAATAATAGATGAATGCATATTAGGCTTCAATATTGCTTATACTATGACTAATGGTTCATACGATACCATTTTTATAAATATCTATGCCAAATTTAATAAAATAGACTTGAAAATGTGTGTCGCCAGGTACCAAGTAAGAACAAAATTAGCATTTTTATGTAGGGTCTTCACACGGTAAAATTATTTGTTCCCAAATAAAATTTGTATTTGTATACCATGTGCTCAAGTGTTTTCAAATTCAGAATGACATTTCCCGGTATTTTAGAATATTCTGGCTTGTTTTGTTAACAAATTGTAGTGTAAATACAAACTCAAAGTAAATATTTAAAACTACCCGATTCACACTGAAATCAGTTTTATAATCCACCAGACGTTTGTTGTTAATCACAAATAATAGATTTCAGAAAACAAAGGTAATGTTTTATTGTTTACAATATCAGCAAAAGATGTCAAGGATGATCCGACAGTATCCAAATGAAAACTAGTCTTGGACAAAGCGACAATGGCTTCAAAATTGTGAATTTCAGACTGATGAGAGTTATTTTCATCTATTGTTAGATGCATTTGAAACATTTAAACCTTAAAATATTCCTCGATGCAGTAATTTATATTCATTCACCAATATATGTAGTAATGTATCCAAGAAAATGAGTATTCTTTGATTTATTGCGTGACATAAATATGTTACGACTCTGGTTGACTTTAGATACAGAGTTGGCCTCAGAGAACAGGTATGTCAATACCATATAAATTGTACGCTGAAGTTTCTTTAGCTAATAATTTTCTAATGTTGACAGACCATTGACATTGCTGAGGTTTGTTGATTTAAAGACTTATTATCATCACGGGCAGAAAAACATTATAGACATTAAACAGCGCGTCATTAAGTAGACAACAGCTGCACAATTGTATGGTAAAAGGTAAATATGTATCTTAATAATTATGTTGACAACTAGCTTACGCAGCAACGTCCGAAAATATGAAATATCCGACATGTATTTCAATATTTAAAATTCAAGATATAATGACGACTGAACTGTTTTACTTTAAGGAAAAAGCGGTAAAATTATGTTGAAAATGAAACACAACAAACTAAATACTTATCTGTTACGTCTAAACGACTAATTATCCCCATATAACACTGTCATTGAATCGCACATTTCAATTATAATTATTCCCCTTGAAAGTTAATGCATATTGATATAACGAATTCATCAAACGTTATCAAACATTAGTAATTTAAATTGCATCGGATTCGCACAATATTATGTGGATGTAAATCCGATCCGGTTGTTGTTTATGTGTCAAGCTCATTTTGTCAGTGAGATATAATAAATTTCTTGCGTAGTAAAATCTACTGTAAAGTACACAATGATACTTACATAATTCTGTCGTATCCGTCTGAATAAACATCCGCTGCACAAAATATAGACATTTGTATTAATGATAATTAAACACAATCATATTTTCTGTGTTTATTGAATTAATAACACTGAGTTTCTTTGTCGCGTTACAAGATGGCGGATGTCTAACGCTGTTTGTGAAGTGACGTCACAATGTTTATCTGTGCGCGTGCCCTTTCCCATAAAAGTATTTATACACAAAATACTCGAAAACTTGATTTTTGCCAGGTATAACGCCTACGCCAACAGGTAGATCGCATTCTTGTCCATATACATGTCAAATTTCGGCAAACGTGCTGGGCCAGTCTTCAAGCGCCACAAATCGCAGTGATTCTCGCCAGCTTAACGAAACTTAGCCCCCTTTATCATTCGTTAGAATGAACGTCATCAATGATGACGTCCAATACATCACTCATTCCATACTAGACTTGCGACACCTTAAGGGTTTCGCGGGATGGAATGAGTGGGGAGATCATATACAATTTTCAGCTTTCAGGAAGCAAGGACCCTCTGGACGTGAAACATCAGCTTTCCAACACTATATGATTCCAGTTCCATAGCACATATTGCATTAGTTCAATGGGAAGAACATTAAACGGCATATTCACAAATCTCTGAAAAACAAACAGTGCTCAAAAATATTTAAAGTAGTCATTTACTATTTAATTGATTATGTCCTCTGATTGTTGCATTTTTAATTTAAATATGTGTTCCTATATGCATTTATTGTTGTTTTGACTTAAAAAACTAAAATGGATGCCCATTCTTAGTTTGCTGTCTTAGTCTACCCTAAAATTATACATGTTTCTTGCATAATTGAATTATCAAAAACTGCATACTTGTAAAGGCATTGTCAGAGTTATTTGGTTAAGTTAGAGACAAAGTAAAGCAAATATATTTATTTTTCTTAAAATGAATCATCCTCTGAAGCCCCCACTGGGATTCAAACCCAGATCTCTTTCCTCTGGGAAGGAAAGTATTCTATCTTGAAATACAAGGGCAAGTAAGAGGACAATTTGCAATTTTAAACCTATAAACATATAAACTTAATTTTTCACCTGACCTTAGAAACAACACAGACATCTCCGAATCTGAAATACATTACAGTTACAATTCAGGTTTTTAGTATTGTGCATTGTACATGAATGTTTAAGTATTGTATTTATCCTTGGTACACAGAACTGCCTAAAGATGCGTAAAATACCAGTATTCAAATCTGAAAATATCCCATGTGTTTGTTTTACTCTGTTAGTATCCCTATTTTATTTCAATAAAGCAGTTTTTTCCTTCTCCTGAAAATTTAACTAAATATCAGTTATGCTACTTTTTACATTCAGCAAATGACATGTGTCCGTAATGTCCATTTTGAAAATTTGGTTAAAAAAACATTATTTTTACCAAAAAGGTAGACTTAAATAATTATTATTAAATAGTTGATGTATGTCGCCTTAATAAAGAAACAAAAATGGGAAAGAAATAAAATGTTTAAAAATGTCAGTTACATGACTTATAACATTAAGTAGACGATATATCTTTGATACTTTAGGATAAGAGTAGACCTTAACACAAATAGGATAAGAGTAGACCTGAACACAAAACTTAACCAAATTTTCAATTTTCTAACTATAAAAGGGGGCATTATTCAGTCAAAAAACAGAAAAAAATGGGTAAAAAAAAATGTGTGTACGAAAACAATTGGGTAAGAAAAAATTATGCCGAAAAAATATATGCTAAAATAGCTTGGGGTCTTGACCACCAAAACGGCTTGGATTTTAATTATGCTGAAATAACTCGGGGTCATGACCACCAAACTGGCTTAGAATTCAATTATGCTGAAATAGCTCAGGATCTTGACCACCAAACTGGCTGGGATTTTTATTATGCTGAAAAAGCTCGGGATCTTTACCACCAAACTGGCTTGGATTTGAATTATGCTCATAGTTCGGGTTCTTGACCACCAAACTGGCTTGCATTTTAATTATGCTGAAATAGCTAAGGATCTTGACCATCAAACTGGCTTGGATTTTAATTATGCCAAAATAGTTCAGGATCTTCACCACCAAACTGGCTTGGATTTTAAATATGCGGAAATAGCTCGAGGTTTCGGCCATGAAACTGGCTAGGATTTTAATTATGGTGAAAAAGCTCGGGTTCTTGACCACCAAACTGGCCTTGATTTTAATTATACCGAAATAGTTCCGGATCTTGACCACTAAACTGACTTGGATTTTAAATATGCTGAAATAGCTCAAGGTCTCCCCCACGAAACTGGCTAGGATTTTAATTATGCTGAAAGAGCTTGGGGTCTTGACCACCAAACTGGCCTGGATTTTAATTATACCGAAATAGTTCAGGATCTTGACCACCAAACTGACTTGGATTTTTATTATGCTGAAATAGCTCGGGGTATCCGCCACCAAACTGGCTTGGATTTTAATTATGGTTAGAAAGCTCCGGGTCTTTACCACAAAAAAAATTGACCACCAAACTGGCTTGGATTTTAATTATACCGAAATAGTTCAGGATCTTGACCACTAACCTGACTTGGATTTTAATTATGCTGAAATAGCTCGGGGTCTCTGCCACCAAACTGGCTTGGATTTTAATTATGGTGAGAAAGCTCGGGTCTTGACCACAAAAATGGCTTGGATTTTAATTATGCTGAAATAGCTTGGGATCTTTACCACCAAAGTGGGCGGGGCCCTGGGGTGGGTAATGTGAACATGGATGGTCGAGACACTGTGTTGTCATAAGAAATCTTAAGTATTAATTTGAAGTCAAATGGTGAAGAATGGTGCGGCAGAGGCCGACGCGTATTCCCACGCCGCATGTTTGACCCAGGGGGTGCCCCAGGTTTGGGAATGCGGCCATGCATGGTTGAGATTGACCGTAACTATTGTCTTAAGAGATTTCGAGTGCTTGACAGGTTAATGTAAGCCATCATGGAGAGGGGTGGTTTATGTGGGTTGGTGGTAATTTAAAAGATGAAGTTTCAAAAATAATTATAAAAATAAAATTTGGGGGGGGGGGAATTCTTGGGTGGGGCATGGGGGATAGTTTGGGTGTGCAGTGCATTGTGGTATGTCAGGTAAGTGTTGTTTTGTCAAAGTATGAATCAAATGTGATCATATATAAAGAAGTTATGGCAATTTAAGCAAAATGTTCAATTATCTAAGTATAAAAGGGGCAATAATTCTGTCAAATGCTTGATACAGTTTTCTGCTCTTGTTTATAGATTGGGATCATGTTGGTAAAGAAGTATGCAAAATATGAAAGCAATATGTCAAAGGACATAAAAATATTGGAGGTGGTATGCAAACTTTAACATAGATTTATCAAAAATATGCATATTCTAAGTATAAAAGAGCAATAATTCTGTCAAAATGCTTGATACAGTTGTCTGCTCTTGTTTATAGATTGGGATCATGTTGGTTATGAAGTATGCAAAATATGAAAGCAATATGTCAAAGGACATTGAAAATATTTGAGGTGGTATGCAAACTTTAACATAGATTTATCAATAATACACTTTAACTCCAATATAGTGCGGTCCGTTATAACGCTGTGTCCAATATAACGCGGGGGATCCTTGGATCCCTTTTTTTCTCCAACCTTCCATTTCTGATTCAAATCCATGTTATGCAACTTCATGTATTTTCATAAATTCAAAGAAGCTGGCGATCACAGCTTGATTGCTTTATCCGCCCGTTTAACTGATTTTAATCGATTAGAGGTTAAACGACACTCGACAGCTAATTGGTGTTAATCTGTTGTGTAATGTCAATAAAGGTGTGAAAACAAGCGAGTCGGTGTTTATTACATGTATTCCCTATAAGAGCGGTTCGATGCGCTAATTTCAATAAGGCAAGTGCAAGCGGAATAATTATCAAATTAAAGTTATTTAAAACTATTACCTGTTTATGTTCCGTATTTATCGTGTATTGTATTTCGTTGGTATAAAATATGGCTGTGTAAGTGTGTTATTGTTTATTATATGCTACACATGCTTGATAAATAAAGTTATCTTTGTGTGTGTTTAATGTTTCAGTACGTATACGAAAAATACATTTAACAAGGGACAAAATTGTCACAAAACCAGGTTTTCATTGTGAAAAAAAAATCTGATAAAGGGAGAAAAGTCAAACTGAACTTTTGAAATGAACAAACAAAATTAACCCCCTTTATAAGTTTGTTTTTTTTTTAAATCTATTTTTAGTCGTGGCGACCTTGACATTGGAGATATTGACGTGATTCTTTCGTGCGACACACCGTCCCATGATGGTGAACAAATGTGCCAAATGATTTTAAAATCTCACAATAAATGACATAGTTATGGCCAGGACAAGCTCATTTATGGCCATTTTTGACCTTTGAACTCAAAGTGTGACCTTGACCTTGGAGATATCGACGTAATTATTTCGCGCGACATACCGTCCAATGATGGTGAACAAATGTGCCAAATGATTATAAAATCTGACAATGAACGACATAGTTATGGCCCGGACACGCTTGTTCCGCCAGCCCGCCCGCATTCGCCAATCTAATAACCATTTTTTTCCTTTGGAAAACCTGGTTAAAAATCCTGACGATTTATTTACATGCTAACGCAGTGTAATAGTTAACAGAGATGCACTTAAATTTTTGCCAGTTATCAGAAAGTCCATGGAAAGCACGTTTTTTACATGCTGCGTATGACGCAATAAAACATTTCTTTGTACATGTATCGTATTGCCTCGTATTGCATTCATTCTAAATTTAAATTCGCTCGTCCAATGAAAGCTGTGTCCCATAATGCACTGTACTAATTTTTCTGAAAAATGGCGTAGGCATATGAATTTGTTTACGAAGTTCGTAAACATATTTCTTGTCATAAATGTTAAACATTATTTTTTCGTAAGTGATGTAATTATATTGGATTATCGGATAAATGTGCACATTAGAAAAGCGGTAGTTATACTGTTATCGCACGATTCGGTTTACATGCATGTATTTGCGGTTGACAACACAGCATGACGATACCATGAACTATATTATAGGCTATACTTTACCTGTTTTTATAGCCCCTTAAATAAATTAGCTCAAAACTTATAACGCTTTCCGTTTATAACGCTGTTGCGTGGCTTGGACCCCGTCATCCGCGTTATATTGGAGTGACAGTGTATGCATATTCTTAGTATAAAAGGGGCAATAATCCTGTCAAAATGCTTGATACAGTTGTCTGCTCTTGTTTATAGATAAGGGTCATGTTGGTAAAGAAGTACATGTATGCAAAATATAAAAGTAATTTGTTAAAGGACAAAGAAAATATTTGGGGTAGTACACAAACTTTAACATGTGCACGCTAACGGTAACGCCGACGTGATCAGGATAGCTCCATTATATATATTTCATATACATTAGTCGAGCTAAAAATGAGTGAAAATCTCTGACCCGTCTCCACCCCATCCCCTTTAACTTTTGACCCAGGGGTCAGATCAAAATTCCAAATAGTGCAGGGTCGCACATAATGCTCATAGCTACCATGTGTTTAAGTTTCAAGGTTCTAGTGCTTATGGTGTAGGAGATAGTGGCTAGGACAGACGGACAGACTGATGTTGGAGATAACCACAATGAACCTGTTAACAGCCAACTAACGCTGCCAACAAAGCACAAGCTTTACGTGTCAGGATGCGGCACTATCTATACAAACTGCATAAGGAATTACAAGACGCTTAGGGTTTGAGGGACACCAAACCTGATTATGAGTCTTCCACACCTTAAGCATCTTAATAACCCTTTGCATGCTGGGAAATTTGTCGTCTGCTGAATTTCTAAAATCAGCATTTTCTTCATTTTTTTTTCAAAGAATACTA
This sequence comes from Dreissena polymorpha, assembly GCF_020536995.1. Classification (NCBI taxonomy): domain Eukaryota; kingdom Metazoa; phylum Mollusca; class Bivalvia; order Myida; family Dreissenidae; genus Dreissena; species Dreissena polymorpha. The sequence goes on along the minus strand of NC_068365.1, from coordinate 27,007,066 downwards.
TCAGAATAGCAAACAGTTTGGATCCTGATGAGACGCCACGTTCTGTGGCGTCTCATCTGGATCCAAACTGTTTTCAAAGGCCTTTAAAATTCGGTTCCCGCACTGAAAGGGTTAAATATACTTATTTGCTTGCGTACATGTACCTGATAATAAATTATTATTATTACCTGTTTTGGCATCAACAAGCTTTATCGATTGGCTCTCAAATTTTGCACATGAACGCTACACGATCAACCAATATGCCTTTTCATTTCAAGTCGGAAAGCAATTTAGCCCTTATTCGGCCATAAAAGGGTGGAGGATCTATTTAAAGTACAACTATTCCAGATACAAAAATATGAATTCATTTATTTAATGCACTTATTTTCTTCTCTTTTGCTACGAAATGACCATAAACCAGCTTACGCATATTTTGCATTAGCAGATTATATTTCTTTTTTTACATATGAAACAGGGCTTTATTTCCTGACTTTGTGAAGCGGCCCTGGCCCCCTTATTTTGTGAAAAAATGAGTCGCGAACTTTTCAAAATTGTGAAAAAATGAGTTGCAATCTTTTCAAAATTGTGACAAATTGAGTCGCGAAACTTTTCAAAATTGTGAAAAATTGAGTCGCGAACTTCTTAAAATTGTGAAAAACCGAGTCGTGAAATTATTAAAATTGTGAAAAATGGCCCATTTTGTAAAAATTCACGGCCATGTTAGGTTTGTGAATTGTCCTTTTCAAAATTGTGAAATGTCCTTCCACGGCCACTCATAAAGAAGGAAAAAAAGCCCTGTGAAAGGTAAAAATAAATTCAAGCAGCATTTTATAATATAAATTTAAAAATGCACTCAATCATGCACTTTTAAACAATATTATTGTAATTCTGTTATTTATAATCATATTAATAATGCCTCATTTTTCTCAATTTTATGGTTTACTATCTATTTTTCCCAATTTTATGGTTTATCTTGATTAATTTCTGAATTCAAAAGACACTGGCTTAAAAAAACTGTCTATGCATGTAACTGTTTATTGAAATCTCTTTATGAGTGATTATAAATGCATGATAAAATTCTAACATGTTATGTAATAGATAAATCTATATTGTTTGTATTTTTCGTAAACATTATTAGCCACCGTTGTGGTCAAACATATTTTTTTTTTTTATTAGTGACTTTGTTTCACAGATTACTGTAACAGAGCTACAGATAAGGTGCGCATTTGTGTAAATACCCAATGTAAAATTGCCGATTACGCATAGAAAAATAAAACCATGCGTTCCGAAACCCAATTGAAATTGCCGATTACGCATATCATATTTTTCCTTTGCATAACGAGTAAATTTGTCCCGGAAATACCCTGGTCAGAAATACCCGGATTCTTTCCGCTTTGTCCAAGTGCTTTCAGTATAACCTTCAGCACAATAATATGTACGGAAAAAAGTGTCTTTGTGACTACGTGTTATTGTTGTGAAAATGTCGAAACCGTGAGGCCTTAAAAATGGAAACATCGTATCCTAGGAACAAAGAAACTCAATTTTAAGATATTTAACCGCAGGCAACACAAAATCAGAAGCGGAAAATATAGTGAAACTAATTCTTGACGATATTATGTCGGAGGCAATCGCTGTCAGTGCTTACATTGTAAAAAAAACTGGTGGAAAAAATCGTTGAACTTTTTTTTTTAAATCAAGACTGTATATTATGGATACATCTACATAATTACACAAAATCTCTGAAACTAATCAATTAAGAGTGGAACTACAACCAGCTTATTCAGGTAAGCAGGTGAGAATTTAAGACAATGAACATACCCAATTTTAAAACAAAGGTACCCAATTGTCAATTAAAGTACCCGGTAGTGGGTACCGACTTTTTTGTACCCAATTGAATATGAAAATACCCAATTGAACTCAAAAGTAGTGGGTATTAACCAAATTACTCAGAAAAGTTATCTGGAGCTCTGCTGTAACGTACAATCTTTATACGGAATGAAGGAGTTTTTATTTACAAGTACACTTTTTGTATTTTGTTGATAGTCTACTTAATTTTTGTTTTACTGTTAAACAAAATAACGCCGCACGCGTCAGACTAATGTCGTTACAATCTAGAGTTTAAATGAAATTATGTCACACGATAGACGTATTAAAATATTTAACTGCATGTCCGACTTGTCGTCATTAAATTCAAGTAGTCATCAAATTCAAGATTTAAAATGAAAATACGTCACAAGATATATGTATTTCATACCATACGAGTTTTTAAGGATATTTTCAGATCTGAATACTGGTATTTTACATGTGTTAAACTTTAACTGTAATGTATCGCAGATTCAGAGATGTATGTTTTGTTGTAAAGGTCATTTAACCCAACATATCTCAGACACAAAGAGTGTCCAAATTTGTGCGAACAATTAAATTAAAACTAAGACATTTATCGATTGTCATTACCTGCTGTATAATTTATTTGTGTACTGACATATATTCAATTGTGGTGAAATCAACCGGGATCACCTTGGTGAGAATCTGGTGGAAAAATCACTGCACTAACCTGAGACATCAGTCTGTCATGATTGATTGCTCAGTTGTACATATTTTTCTAATTCTGGCTACCATAACTTTAAATGTCGCTTTTTATGACTTTTGACTGGCGCGACTTTATAGTTATGGACCAACCCCATTAGGAAAGTCAACCAGAAAATGCCCAAAAGTGGACAGTTAACAAAGACCGGTCCAAAACAGCTTTTAAATGCAGTTATTGGCCCATATCAATCACTTGATTGGAAAGATTGACATTTTTCACATTTAACTGATACATTCTTTCACAAACTACTATCTTAAACATTTAAAATTTATCTATTCTGCTCTTACACATGGAGAAAAACAGCGATGTGACAGACTTTCTTGAAATGCGAATCTCCCGAGATTTCACGGTCATATGATGGTATTTCTACTTTTAAGTAACATACCATGTGCTCAAGTGTTTTCAAAATCAGAATGACATTTCCCGGTATTTTAGAATATTCTGGCTTGTTTTGTGAACAAATTGTAGTGTAAATACAAACTAAAAGTAAATATTTAAAACTACCCGATTCACACTGAAATCAGTTTTATAATCCACCAGACTTATGTTGTTAATCACAAATAATAGATTTCACAAAACGAAAGTGATGTTTACAATTTCAGCAAAAAAATGTCAAGGTCGTTCGAAAGTATCCAAATTAAAACTAGTCTTGGACAAAGCGACAATGGTGTCAAAATTGTGAATTTCAGACTGATGAGAGTTATTTTCATCTATTGTAAGATGCATTTGAAACATTTGAACCTTAAAATATTCCTCGGTGCAGTAATTTATATTCATTCATCAATATATTGTTCTGGCTGACCTGGAGAGTTGCGTCTGACCCATCGGAAGCGCGTTGCGCATGCGTATAGAGGAGACGCAGGGAGCCTGTCCGACTGTTAACGAACGAACACTCAGTGAAATTAGCTTGTGATTATTGTTATTAAATCGTTATATCTTTTAGCACGTGTTAAGTTTTACCTGGAAAATAGTAAAGATACATCATTGGCGACGAGGCAAATACTTAAAGAACAGCGGGATTCCGGGTAATTAAGAACTTTTGCATTTGCCAGTTTGGCAACCACGTGCTATTGAAACATCGTATTTCACAACTGAGATCGTCTAGAGTACGTTCGTCGGTGCAGATCGACCAGCACAGAGTATTTTTAAACAAATTTGAGCCAGTTTGGCAGTATTAATTTGTTTAAGAAGTGTTTCTCTTGAAAAGAAAATTGTTGCTGTGACGTCACGAGTTTATGAGCACACAGGTGAACATGTACTAGCCGTTTTCGCAGTTTGCGGAGGCGCACAGGGGTACGTCGCAGTTTGCGCACAGGGACTTCTCGCATTTGCAGTTTTCGGGGGCACACAGGGTGTTTTTTTGCAGTTTGCAAACAGATACTATGCTGCAGTTGTAAAGACGGAGGGAGTTGAACTTGGCTGTTCGTATACTTCTGACCAGTTTGGTTGGTATGGTGGGCTATTGTTGCAATTAATTAAGTGAACATTGGTTAACAATATTATTCAACATAATTTGGTTTAAATACATCGTTTGGACTATTTAGGTTTTAAACTTCTGCAGTGATCCGAACTGAATAAGATGCAATAAATACACAGAAGTTTTATGCAAGGCCCGGAATTGCCTTGATGATGTATCTGAAAAACAAATAGCTTCTGATATTAAAAGCGGAATCAGTAGCGGTAGATATGAAGATGAAGAGCAGCAGCCCATTTAAAAACGATAAGAAAAAGCAGTCAAGACACGATGAAAGGCCCTGTAAGCCCTCAATTTATAGCCAGGGGGTTGAACAGCCGTTGAAGAAACAATTCAGAAGAAATGAGAGCAGTGACTCGGACAATGAATCAGCGGTGCGGGTGGAAAAGAGGCAAAGGGGAAATCACTCCAAGACTTATGATCATTTTAGGCGTCGTCGGTCACAGGATAGGGTATCAGAGGAAGACGACGACAGTGGCTCGGGAAATGAAGACGACAACAGACGGTCAGTTCGTAAACATTCCCGCTACAGTCATGCTCCATCTGGTGGTAGGCCATCACAAAAGCCAAAGCACAGGAATCACTCCAGCGACTCCAGTTCAAGATCAGGGTCAAGACACGGTGTTTCAAGGAGGCGGCATCGTCATGTACAAGGTCGTCACAGGGCAAGGTCATCACAATCAAGGTTCTATTACAGTTCCAGTTCAGAATCTGATAGTTTATCAGAGAATGAATATCACTCTAGAGTCCACGGTGATCCAAGGAGGCAGCCAAAGAACCTACGATATGATGGACGAACCAGTTGGCTGTCATTCAAGCAAAAGTTCAACAGCTATCGGAAAGTCTACAAATGGTCTGATCATGAATGCCGTGATTACCTGAACTGGTGCCTCGAGGGGAAGGCTCTCGATTACTTCACTATCGAGACGCATATGGGAGAAAGTTTTTCTTTCCGTGACATTATGCGAAAGATGGAAAGGCGCTTTGGTTCAAAGGAACTACCTGAGACAAGTAGAGCTAAGTTCCAGCAGGCTACACAGCAACCGGAGGAATCGTTAGAAGATTGGGCGGATAGAGTGTTAACTCTGGCAATACCTGTTTTTAGGGACCTTCCAGATCAGTTTGGTCAAAGGGAGGCAGTTTCAAAGTTCTGTCAAGGTTGTATTGACAGTGAAGCAGGGAAACACGCCTGTTTTGAACGACCACGATCTATTCAGCATGCTGTTGATCTGGTACGACACCATCAGTATGTCACTCAAGTGGTGGATGGCAAGAAGGCTAAGCAATATGATCAAGAAATAGCGGTCAATGCGGTTCAGTCCCCGTGTGATGTGAGATTAGAAAAACTGGAAAAGGCGATCGAGCAGCTGACTTGTAAGTTTGAAGCTAGTTTAGCATCAAACAGTGCAAGAAATAACGAGGATATGACGTTCCCACAGAGGACTTTCAGATGTTTTCATTGTAATGGCAGGGGCCATATAAAAAAGAATTGTAAGGTGTACCAGGAATCCCTTAAATCAACGTCTGAAGGTCAAGTGGCTGAAAAGAGTCCACAGAAGACTAATCTCCAAAGGGCCGGTAGCGAAGGCCAGGCACCGCAGCCCGATGTAGCAAGAGGCCATTTGTTAGTGCCGGTTGAAGTGCAGCAGGATGCTTCATCTGGATTGGCGGCTGAAAAGGAAGGGGGCAAATCCGTGTCAGCAAGTGGAGTGGAGACCATAGCAGTCATGGTTGTGACGGCAGGGTCTTCGTATGTGAATATGTTGGTAGGAGACCGTCAGGTTAGGGCTCGGGTAGACTCTGGAGCGGATATATCTATACTGTCTTCAGCAGTCTATGACCAGTTAGAGCGGAAACCAGGCAAGGTCAGGGAAATCAACATGCAGCTTGCTGATAGGAATTCGGTTCTCAAAGGATTTGTGACACAGCCTTTACACGTACAGCTTGGAAAGCAGTCTTCCAGGGAAGGGGTATGTGTAGCGCCAATCAGTGATGAGATGTTGCTGGGACATGACCTGCTGCGGCACTTCAAGGCATTGATTGATCTGCACTCGGACTGCCTTTTAATCAATGGCGAAAGTATACCTTTGAATACAACATTCAGAGATAAACCGGTGGTAGCAAAAGTTATCATGTTCAAACGAACAGTGGACATAGGTCCGGATCCGGATATCCTGTCAGGAACGCCAATTCCGAGAAAGGGTCATAAAAAGTCATCGACGGCAGTTTGCCCGATGGATGTCAGTTCTTCCAGCGGTGACAAGGTAGAAGCTACTGTTGGGGTCCAAGAGTGTCACTTCTCGGACAAGAAGGCAGAAGGTCATACCGAGTCCTGGGCGGTTGGATGTCTACCTTTGGTAGGGGTCGAGGGCGATCAGTCCGAGGATACAAGTCCTGTTCGGAGTCGCACGACCACCAGAAGAGACGGGGTCGAGGGCGACCAGTCCGAGGATACAAGTCCTTTAAGGAGTCGCACGACCACAAGAAGGGACAGTTTGTCCCAGATCCAGAAGAGCTTGGAGAGCCAGCGCCAGGTGGATAAGTGTACAAGAAACCACACCTGTCGTGTCCCTGGGTGTGACAGCGTGGGGGTTAAATTTGAAAAGGTCCATGCGCCAGCAGTTTACGATAGACAGTTGGCCGATCCAAGCGGCCAGTTAGCTCATGTTTTCAATCGAATGGAATCGGCTAGTCAGCCTGATTCATATCCGTGGGATCCGGGGGGCGAGCCGTTCACTCAGTCGTGTCGGGTGTTGGCTGGAAGTTTTTCCCAACACCCACTTTTGTTACAACAGGAGTGAATTCACGCTCCTTACTTCACTAGGCCCTATCATCGATTTCCGGCGCCAACGGAAGATGGGGATGTGACTGCGATGTTGGCGGAACTTCAGGGGGTGACAACGCAGCACATCCTGAAAGTCACCACGAGAAACGCAGTCAACCTGTCTGATGCGATCTCCACAGGGCAGGTTGCCCTGTAGATCTACCTCGGAAATCGATGGTCCCCAATATACGCCAGTTTGGCAATCCAGGATTGGCACAACAAACCACAACCAGATAAATGGCAGAATATTGTTTCGGGCGGTGGTACCTGGTCCGGGGAGCGGTTCCAACAATAAAGACGGGGGGAGTGTTGTGGCTGACCTGGAGAGTTGCGTCTGACCCATCGGAAGCGCGTTGCGCATGCGTATAGAGGAGACGCAGGGAGCCTGTCCGACTGTTAACGAACGAACACTCAGTGAAATTAGCTTGTGATTATTGTTATTAAATCGTTATATCTTTTAGCACGTGTTAAGTTTTACCTGGAAAATAGTAAAGATACATCAATATGTAGAAATGTATCCAAGAAAATGAGTATTCTTTGATTTATAGCGTGACATAAATATGTTACCACTCTGGTTGACTTTCGATACAGGGTTGGCTTCAGCGTACAGGTATGTCAATACTATATAAATTGTACGCTGAAGTTTCTTTAGCTAATATTTTTCTAATGTTGACAGACCATTGACATTGCTGGGGTTTGTTGAGTTAAAGACTTATTATCATCAGGGGCAGGAAGACATTATAGACATTAAATAGCGTATCATTACGTAGACAACAGTTGCACAACTGTATGCGTAAAAGGTAAATCAGTATATTAATAATTATATTGACAACTAGCTTACGTAGCAACGTCCGAAAATATGAAATATCCGACATCTATTTCAATATTTAAAATTCAAGATATAATGACTACTGAACTGTTTTACTTTAAGGATAAAACAGTAAAACTATGTTTTAATGAAAATGAAACACAACAAACTAAATACTTATCATGATAACGGCTAAACGACTTATTATCCCAATATAACACTGTCATTCAATCGCACATTTCAATTAAAATTATTCCCCTTGAAAGTTAATGCATATTGATATAACGAATTCATCAAACGTTATCAAACATTAGTAATTTGCATTGCATCGGATTCCCACAATATTATGTGAATGTAAATCGGATCCGGTTGTTGTTTATGTGTCAAGCTCATTTTGCCAGTGAGATACTTAAATTTCTTGCGTAGTAAAATCGGCTAGATTGAACTTTACCGGTACGCAGTTGTTTACCACTATCAAATCTACTGTAAAGTACACAAAGATACTTACATAATTCTGCCGTATCTGTCTGAATAAACATCCACTGCACAAAATATAGACATTTGTATTAATGATTATTAAACACAATCATATTTTTCTGTGTTTATTGAATTAATAACACTGAGTTTCTTTGTCGCGTTACAAGATGGCGGATCTCTAGCGCTGTTCGTGAAGTGACGTCACAATGTTTATTTGAGCGCGTGCCCGTTCCCACAAAAAATATTTAAACACAAAATACTCCAAAACTAGATTTTTCCCAGGTATAACGCCTACGCCAACAGGTAGATCGCATTCTGGTCCATATACATGTCAAATTTCAGCAAACGTGTTCGGCCAGTTTTCAAGACTCTCAAATCGCAGTGATTTGCTCCAACTTAACGAAACTTAGCCCCCTTTATCATTCGTTCGAATGAACGTCATCAATGATGACGTCCAATACATCACTCATTCCATACACTGTCGATAAGCTCCCTGACGATGCCGTCCCACTTGCCGTCCTGCAGCACCACGTAGCGGGCGTCGGGCAGAGACATGATCTTGTACTAGAGTTGCGACACCTTAAGGGTTTCGCGGGATGGAATGAGTGGGAACTAAAAAAATGTGGGTTCGAAAATTTTGGGTCTAAACAAATGTGGGTACGAACATTTTGGTTACGAAAAAAAATGTGGGTACGAAAATTGTGGGTACAATGGGTCAATGTTAAGGTTTTAGCATGGCGGACGCCGGACGGCGAAAAGACACGACACGACACGATGAGCTGGCTATGACAATACCTCAGGTATTCTCCTAAAACAGCCGAGCGCATATGCATAAGTCAGTGAGTAATACTCAACAAGACTCATAATTGTCAAGCAAATTTGTCCCCTACCGGCTCCACCATTGTCAGAATTTATTTTATGTTTTTATTTATTGCCATAGAAACCAGAATTTTTGACGTAGGAACAAAATGAAATCACGTGCATAATGTCCTTATTGCCATCTATCCATGTTTCAAGTTTCATGAAAAAATATTAAGAACTTTTAAAGTTATCGCAGGATTCAGAAAAGTGTGACAGACTGACTGACTGACTAACTGACGGACACACAGAGTGCAAACCATAAGTGAAACCGGTAGTGGACTAATAAAAGCTAGGCACGGCGTATAAAATCAGAACCACTGGGCCGAATCTGCTGAAACGTGGCCACATTATAGAATATAGTCCAAACAAGCTACAGAATGAGCGTTTTTGGACCTGAAGCGTAAAACATTAACCAATGATGGACAGCACAAAATGGGTCTTTTGTACAAAACATGTAAACTTTAAGTGGCATTTAATGACCTTTAGACATCAGAAAGTTGCAAATTTTTAATATTCTGCACACTTCGACTTGTTTTTTTTACAAATTTAGAAGCATTTATGCTTGGGATGTATATAAACCGTGTTATTCAGTGTCAAATTTGGCCAAAAATCACAATAACATCCCAAAAATGGCTAAGCAGCAATGCCCCTTTAACATTATTCCTTATATTTAATTGTATTGTTTAAAAATGTGCAGCTCCATGAGATACATATGCATTCCAAATATCAAGTTGCTATCTTCAATATCGCAAAAGTATTAATAAAATAAGCGATTTGGGCCACATATATTTGACCTCTGACCTTGAAGAATGACCTTGACCTTTCACCACTCAAAATGTGCAGCTCCATGAGATACAAATGCATGCCAAATATGAAGTTGCTATCTTCAATATCGCAAAAGTACATGTATTCATAAAATAAGCGATTTGGGCCACATATATTTGACCTCTGACCTTGAAGGATGACCTTGACCTTTCACCACTCAAAATGTGCAGCTCCATGAGATACACATGCATGCCAAATATCAAGTTGCTATATTCAATATTGCAAAAGTATTTATAAAATGAGCGATTTTGGCCACATATATTTGACCTCTGACCTTGAAGGATGACCTTGACCTTTCACCACTCAAAATGTGCAGCTTCATGAGATACACATGCATGCCAAATATGAAGTTGCTATCTTCAATATAGCAAAAGTTATTGCAAAATGTTTAAGTTGGCGCAAACAGACAGACAGACAGACAGACAGACCAACCAACAGACAGGGCAAAAACAATATGTCCCCCACTACTATAGTGGGGGACATAAAAAGATAACTGTGTATATTTAATCATAATGGCTCTGTATATCACACATGATAGGCCACTGCTGGGGCTTGAACCCAGAACTCATCTTACATTGTAAGATGCGTTTTTCAATTAAACTACAATGACTGTATCTTGTGAAGTGGAGCCAACATACACCCACATACCGGTAAGTGAAAAAATTATTCTGTCCATATATGTGTACTGGGCGTTTCTGACACATGTCGCATAACTGTTTACAACAAAAGATGTATACATAGATATATATACATAAATGGGGAAAAATAAACTGTCTATTTTTTTTTTTCATATATACACATTTGCTAGCAATGATTTATAATTATATCATGTTGAAATCATTTATAGACAGAATATTACTGAAACTGCAATAAACTATAAGATGGATAGATATAATGTTTCATTCCATATAGTACAATGAACAAATGTTCTTCCGATGCCATTTTCACTAAGGTATAGGAATTGAATCCTGATATACAACTAAAAATGTATGTTGGTTAGCATGAAATATTCAACAAATCCTCATATTCAAGCTTGGTCATCACTTAGTGAAATAATTTGTGGACATATCATAATAGAAAAATGCATTTCATGCCTCTAGATTGCTTTATTACAGGGTTCCCAGCTTTTTGTATGAACAAAATTCCCTGACTTTTCCCTGATGGAAAATAAAACGTCCAGGATCATAATTTCGACCTATTTCTTGTTTTAGACACCCTGAATAAATAGCAGTTGCAGACATAACTTATTTTTAAAGCTACATGTATACTACAAAGTCACCATAGCCATGCAGAGGAAATAATTTGCTGTTTTAATTGTATGGACTTCTCGAGACAAGTTGGGAAAGTCTGCCCAAGCAAAATTCCCTGATTTTTCCCTGATTTCAGAAACTTTTCCCAAATTCCCTGACTTTTCCCTGACTGGAAAAAGTGAAAGTCTTTTTCCAGGTTTTCCCTGATTTCCAGGTTGGCTGGGAACCATGAATGATAAAATGTTCTTTAGATGCCATGTGTATTAATATATAGGTCTATTTTTTTGAGATATTAATGAAAATGATCCATCATCCAAGCTTTAGTGAAGGATGATGGGCATTATTTGAGTAAAGCCGGAGGCTGAGCATGTATACTTAGCATATCGGGATGACGATATCGAGTGATCCGCATTTTAAATAACGCGCTTAAAAACACCACGTGACTCACCTACATACCCGGATATTCAACCAGATTTTACCATTCTTTAAAACTGTTTTGTTGCTTCAAAATCGTACACAAGCACAAAGGGAAGGGAAAAGAGTTGATCAAACTTCAATCAACCGAAAAGCCATATATTAAATTATATTCTCAGAATACATAATATAATTTCATAAAGAAGGGTGGGAGTATACATGCTCAGCCTCCGGCTTTACTCAAATAATGCCCATCATCCTTCACTAAAGCTTGGATGATGGATCATTATTTTCCGTAAAGCCTCCGGCTTTCACATGTATACTTAGCATCTTTAAATCTAGCAACAAAACCGAACACAAACAATAACAACGGTGAGTATCTTTAACTAAAGACTTCCATCATAACTATCATTATCAATCATTTATGGATGTAACACTACAGACATTTTCACAGGAGATTCAACCCTGTTAAAACAAATCAACACAACATTTTTGGATATGCTATCTTCATCAACACATTTCATTACTAGTTTAAAATAATAATTATTAACTACCTAACACAGCGTCATTAATTGACACTGATTTCTGTACTCCAGTTATAAAAATTCTTGTCAAATTTCCAGTCTGGAGTTTTGAAAAATGCCCACTAAGGATCATCCTTTATTATATGCTGCAGAAGTAGCTGCAGATGTAAACACACAAGCCTTAAAAATACCAATGTCTATACCAAAAGTAGTAAGACTTTCCTTAGCCATCTAGCCGCAGTACAAGTGGTAACTGTCTTATAGGTTACATAAAACACTAACAAATAATATACATTTCTAAAGGCTTCAGGACATTTTACATAAAACAACACGGTATGCATAACATACAATTTCTCATAATGAAATTTTCTAAAACTAACAGATAATTATTATGCTTATTAGTGATTATGAGATGATTAGGAAACACAAAACACACATTATTATTACTTGTCTTCATATAGCCTAAGTGTGTTAAGTAACACTAAAGTCTAAGCCCTGGGACGCAGGATAATGCTATTAAAGCAGACACCTAAAGTGTCATCATTTTCATAGTCAGTTTATTTAATGGATACAAAGACCATAAAACTTGAGAACAGTACTCACACTCCATGTGAATATATATATCTAGGAAGAACTGGACAAATATTAAATATTCCTACATAAATTTAGTTATAAAAAATATATTGGAACACCAAATGTAACCATAAAATTACAATTTCTACAATAGCATTGCATAATGAGTATTTAACACTAAATAGGATTTCTAATCCTCATGGAGGTCATACACCACTACACCTTCAGTCATTTGAAAGGGACTGTAAAGCCATTAAACCACACCATAAATACCACTTTTTCCAGGTCAAACGATATTGATTCCTTGTCCATGGTATATAGGCTGACAGGGCAATTTCTGCAGTTCTTTGTGAAACTCCCCAACTCGACAATGATTGCCGGATATAGTCACCACGACCATCTTCAATGAATGACTGAGAGGATGCACCATGCTGCTGTACGGATGAAACAATAGGTCCAGATGTCTCAGTAACCTGACTGGCAAAGAAATTATATTAGACAATACCAATGGATACCATGATTATATTAGACAATACCATTGGATACCATGATTATATTAGACAATACCAATTGATACCGTGATCAACTTTTCCAAACAGGACAAACTAAAAATGCCTGTTCTACTTCATTAGAAATAATCATATTGCATATTTTGCCAATCAGATTAAAAGGTTGAAAATATAAGGCTACATACCACTACAAGACATATAAAATACATCAACACCATAAGACCCTAGTTCTGGGAACCATTAAACAAATGTATCTATGTATTAAGCCTAGACGCAAAAAGGTCTGTATCTGTCTAAAACAGGTGTCTTCAACTTCTAGAAAAATGTCAGATTTAATATCCACTATGTGGAGTTTGAAAAACTTTTTAGAATAAAAATCTGCTTAAATATTAGTATTTCCTGGAATATGAATTGCTAAAATAAAAAATATTTGTGTATATTAAAACACCAAATCCAAATGCCTTATACCAAGCAATCCATAGGACCTTAATTCATTGCTCCCATATCTGTAATATAAGACACAGAAGTAACATTAACACTTTGTATCTTAATATGAATATCACAGTTTTAACTCCTCCTTACTTCCATTACTCAAATATGTACCTTTATCAAAGTCATTAATATCCCCATGACCTCTAAACTTATCGCGCTCTAAGCTTCTATAATACAAAGGCGCCTCTAGAATAGCAAAAAATGCATTAACTACATGGTATCTGCCTGTGAAGGAAGCAATTTCTCGTACTCTCACATGCCTTGTATGCAATACAGTTTCATTATCAGTCACAATCCTCTGTGCTATGCCCTCTGTTAAAACACCATAAACCAGACGGTATCAATGACAAAACCAAAATGACTACTAATCACTATTATCTGCGAAGGCTGTAATACAGATATTTAATTATTTATAATTAATCCTAAAAATTTCACTATGTCTAGAATCCAGTTTGAATTTTGTAAACAGGTCTCTTTAATTTGATGCATATTAACTGAAACATCTAGATATAATATAAACACATGATTTCCATAAATCTAAACCAAGCATGTATTGGCTGTAAATTTTATGTTAACAATATTGGAGCTGGCGCTAAACTAGGCGTCAGGCAAACAAACTTATAGATTTCCATTCAATCCGAAAATAAATTCTTTGATCATGTTCATTCCAAGGTACTTAAAGTATATGTATCCTGCAGATCTATACTCTAAAATAATCATTCTTCTGAATGAGATCCAAAAACATTTATAACATTTCTTATTTACAGTGCTCACAAACAATTAATTCATTAGATATTTCAAATTAATTACTGGTCTATAATTCTCATTTGCTTTAGGCACTATAAAAATATTAGAAATAAACTGATTGTCTTCATCACTTGACTGTACAATCGCTTCTTTTTTAAGTAAAAGATTTACTTCCTCATTAACAAATAATATTGGATCAAAACTAAATGGAATTTCATTTGAAATAATGTTTAGCCAGGAATAGTAAGAAAAATCCAAGAGTCTAGTAAAAATTTCTCCCATTTTTGCACGTGATACTAAATTTTCCCTCAGTGCATACCAACAGTCTATTGACTGGTCAGCCATAGTAACAGTAGCATTGGGAATAGTCTACTTATCTAAAGGCACCGCATGATCGAGTTGCCCCTATGTATGAACCCCTTTGAGGGTATGGTGAACCAAATGGCATTAGGAGGTTCAAAACTACCAATGAAAGTTGCAGGATGAAAAAACTTCTACCCAGAGAGCGTCTTAAGGGTATTGCATAGAACGCTCACATTCTCATATCATTCACAAAGCAACACAATTGTCACAGTTTAGAATTTCTTTGCTAATATTATCACCAAACTGCATTGATGAAACTGGTGTGTTAACATTACACAGATTTGAATACTTTTTGTTTACATTTGGTCTTATCATATACCTGCGCCTAAGAGATAGATTATATAGTACATTATGGTCATATAAGAGACTGAATTAATAACCTCAGGACTATTAGCAATCTGTGTCTTTACCATATTGGCCAACTTAATAATAGGCACAATCCCTGTTGCCACGGCGCTAAATTCTAAATCTCCACCATGTCCTGATTTTGTGACCTTGCCCTTTTTCCTAGGACTTTCCAAATTTCATTGTTAATCAAAGGTGCACCCAGACACAAACAATTCTCTGGTAATTTATATTTTAAAAAACAATTGAATCAGTGTCACACTGAACAGAACAAACGGTGTTAATCAAATTAGCCAAATATTGGGGAATGGCAACTTCCTTTTCAAGTGCCCTTAAAATTAGGCAAATCCCCAAAAACCTCTGAGGTGGGATCATTGTCAATACCATCAAACACGTCTGCTGAGAACTCAGCCCAGTATCCTTTTTATTATAATTATATTATTTTACTATAAGTGAACATTATTGTCACTATCATAATGGTCCATTTTCAAATGGATGTTTGGTCAATTGTATAAATTATGCCCATAATAGTGGGTAATGTCATCATTTTCCGTGCATACGTCATCAGAATTTACTCCAAAAGCAAATTTCAAATTGTCAATTTCTTGCTTGGACAATTTAGAAAAAGAAAACACATTGGAATTCATTATTGGATTGATGCACGTGCTCATAGAAGCTGACGACATATTTCTGTCAGTCTTTTAACTTACTTTTTGAATAAATTACACATATATATAAGCAACCTTTTAGCAAACAACTGCCTTGCCTTTCGTTTTATTAATAACTACAAACTTTAATGTCCTTCTGAGAACAAATGACAATAAAAAATCATCACATCCGAAATCCGAAATTTCGGACAGTATTTTCCGATGCACGTGCTCATAGAAGCTGACGACATATTTCTGTCAACTTACTTTTTGAATAAATTACACATGCATTATAAAAAACCTTTGAGCAAACAACTGCCTTGCCTTTCGTTTTATTAATTACTACATACTTTAATGTCCTGGGAACAAATGGCAATAAAAAATCATCACATCCGAAATTTCGGACAGTGTTTTCCGCGAGCAAAGCTCGTCAGATATTTTTGCTCTAATTATTGCCAGACAAATTAAATACTAGGACTACGTCCTTAGTAAGGCAGTATTAAACAATAAAAACAATAGATTCAATCAATTTCAACAGGTATTTACCTACCTGTCCAGAGAACGAACCACTCGACAGAACGCCAAACCGAAGAATGGTAAAATCTGGTTGAATATCCGGGTATGTAGGTGAGTCACGTGGTGTTTTTAAGCGCGTTATTTAAAATGCGGATCACTCGATATCGTCATCCCGATATGCTAAGTATACATGTGAAAGCCGGAGGCTTTACGGAAAATAATGCCTGTGGGTATGTGGCGAATATTAAAAAAATCTGCAACTTGATATATGATGCTAACACGGTAAAATTGTATGAGCCCAAATTTTAATAGATGAATGCGTATTATGCTTCTCTGCTTATACTATGACGACATGTTCATACGATGCCATTTTTATTAATATATATGCCAAATTTAATGAAATAGAATTGAAAATGTGTGTTGCCAGTTACCAAGTAAGAAAAAAATCAGCATTTTTATGTAGGGTCTTCACATGGTAAAATTATTTGTGCCCAAAATAATAATAGATGAATGCATATTAGGCTTCAATGTTGCTTATACCATGACTACTGGTTCATACGATGCCATTTTTAAAAATATCTATGCCAAATTTAATGAAATAGACTTGAAAATGTGTGTCGCCAGGTACCAAGTAAGAAAAAAATCAGCATTTTTATGTAGGGTCTTCACACGGTAAAATTATTTGTTCCCAAATAATAATAGATGAATGCATATTAGGCTTCAATGTTGCTTATACTATGACGCCATGTTCATACAATGCCATTTTTATTAATATATATGCCAAATTTAATGAAATAGAATTGAAAATGTGTGTCGCCAGGTACCAAGTAAGAAAAAAATCAGCATTTTTATGTAGGGTCTTCACATGGTAAAATTATTTGTGCCCTAAATAATAATAGATGAATGCATATTAGGCTTCAATGTTGCTTATACCATGACTACTGGTTCATACAATGCCATTTTTAAAAATATCTATGCCAAATTTAATGAAATAGACTTGAAAATGTGTGTCGCCAGGTACCAAGTAAGAGAAAAATCAGCATTTTTATGTAGGGTCTTCACACGGTAAAATAATTTGTGCCCAAATAATAATAGATGAATGCATATTAGGCTTCAATGTTGCTTATACTATGACTACTGGTTCATACGATGCCAATTTTATAAATATCTATGCCAAATTTGATGAAATAGACTTGAAAATGTGTGTCGCCAGGTACCAAGTAAGAAAAAAAACAGCATTTTTTTGTAGGGTCTTCACACAGTAAATTATTTGTGCCCAAATAATAATAGATGAATGCATTTTAGGCTTCAATATTGCTTATACTATGACTAATGGTTCATACGATATCATTTTTATAAATATCTATGCCAAATTTAATAAAATAGACTTGAAAATGTGTGTCGCCAGGTACCAAGTAAGAACAAAATTAGCATTTTTATGTAGGGTCTTCACACGGTAAAATTATTTGTGCCCAAATAATAATAGATGAATGCATATTAGGCTTCAATGTTGCTTTTACTATAACAACATGTTCATACGATGCCATTTTTATTAATATATATGCCAAATTTAATGAAATAGAATTGAAAATGTGTGTTGCCAGTTACCAAGTAAGAAAAAAATCAGCATTTTTATGTAGGGTCTTCACATGGTAAAATTATTTGTGCCCAAAATAATAATAGATGAATGCATATTAGGCTTCAATGTTGCTTATACCATGACTACTGGTTCATACGATGCCATTTTTAAAAATATCTATGCCAAATTTAATGAAATAGACTTGAAAATGTGTGTCGCCAGGTACCAAGTAAGAGAAAAATCAGCATTTTTATGTAGGGTCTTCACACGGTAAAATTATTTGTGCCCAAATAATAATAGATGAATGCATATTAGGCTTCAATGTTGCTTATACTATGACTACTGGTTCATACGATGCCAATTTTATAAATATCTATGCCAAATTTAATGAAATAGACTTGAAAATGTGTGTCGCCAGGTACCAAGTAAGAAAAAAAACAGCATTTTTATGTAGGGTCTTCACACGGTAAAATTATTTGTGCCCAAATAATAATAGATGAATGCATATTAGGCTTCAATGTTGCTTATACTATGACTACTGGTTCATACGATGCCAATTTAATAAATATCTATGCCAAATTTAATGAAATAGACTTGAAAATGTGTGTCGCCAGGTACCAAGTAAGAAAAAAAAACAGCATTTTTATGTAGGGTCTTCACACAGTAAAATTATTTGTGCCCAAATAATAATAGATGAATGCATATTAGGCTTCAATATTGCTTATACTATGACTAATGGTTCATACGATACCATTTTTATAAATATCTATGCCAAATTTAATAAAATAGACTTGAAAATGTGTGTCGCCAGGTACCAAGTAAGAACAAAATTAGCATTTTTATGTAGGGTCTTCACACGGTAAAATTATTTGTTCCCAAATAATAATAGATGAATGCATATTAGGCTTTAATGTTGCTTTTACTATGACGACATGTTCATACGATGCCATTTTGATTAATATATATGCCAAATTTAATGAAATAGAATTGAAAATGTGTGTTGCCAGTTACCAAGTAAGAAAAAAATCAGCATTTTTATGTAGGGTCTTCACATGGTAAAATTATTTGTGCCCAAAATAATAATAGATGAATGCATATTAGGCTTCAATGTTGCTTATACCATGACTACTGGTTCATACGATGCTATTTTTAAAAATATCTATGCCAAATTTAATGAAATAGACTTGAAAATGTCGCCAGGTACCAAGTAAGAGAAAAATCAGCATTTTTATGTAGGGTCTTCACACGGTAAAATTATTTGTGCCCAAATTATAATAGATGAATGCATATTAGGCTTCAATGTTGCTTATACTATGACTACTGGTTCATACGATGCCAATTTTATAAATATCTATGCCAAATTTAATGAAATAGACTTGAAAATGTGTGTCGCCAGGTACCAAGTAAGGAAAAAACAGCATTTTTATGTAGGGTCTTCACACAGTAAAATTATTTGTGCCCAAATAATAATAGATTAATGCATATTAGGCTTCAATATTGCTTATACTACGACTAATGGTTCATACGATACCATTTTTATAAATATCTATGCCAAATTTAATAAAATAGACTTGAAAATGTGTGTCGCCAGGTACCAAGTAAGAACAAAATTAGCATTTTTATGTAGGGTCTTCACACGTTAAAATTATTTGTTCCCAAATAATAATAGATGAATGCATATTAGGCTTCAATGGTCCTTTTTTCTATGACGACATGTTCATACGATGCCATTTTTATTAATATATATGCCAAATTTAATGAAATAGAATTGAAAATGTGTGTCGCCAGTTACCAAGTAAGAAAAAAATCATCATTTTTATGTAATAATAGATGAATGCATATTAGGCTTCAATGTTGCTTATACTATGACTACTGGCGCGACTTAATAGTTATGGACCAACCCCATTAGGAAAGTCAACCAGAAAATCCCGAAAAGTTGACAGTTAACAAAGACCGGTCCAAAACAGGTTTTAAATGCAGTTATTGGCCCAAATCAATCACGTCTTGATTGGAAAGATTGACATTTTTCACATTTAACCGATACATTCTTTCACAAAATACTATCTTAAACATTTAAAATTTATCTATTCTGCTCTTTCATATCGAGAAAAACAGCGATGTGTCAGACTTTCTTGAAATGCGAATCTCCCGAGATTTCACGGTATTTCTACTTTGAGTAACATACCATATGTCAGTCAATAGCGATACATCGCTAATGTTATACTTGTTATGTACAAACTGACTTAAAATAAAATTTGTATTTGTATACCATGTGCTCAAGTGTTTTCAAATTCAGAATGACATTTCCCGGTATTTTAGAATATTCTGGCTTGTTTTGTTAACAAATTGTAGTGTAAATACAAACTCAAAGTAAATATTTAAAACTACCCGATTCACACTGAAATCAGTTTTATAATCCACCAGACGTTTGTTGTTAATCACAAATAATAGATTTCAGAAAACAAAGGTAATGTTTTATTGTTTACAATATCAGCAAAAGATGTCAAGGATGATCCGACAGTATCCAAATGAAAACTAGTCTTGGACAAAGCGACAATGGCTTCAAAATTGTGAATTTCAGACTGATGAGAGTTATTTTCATCTATTGTTAGATGCATTTGAAACATTTAAACCTTAAAATATTCCTCGATGCAGTAATTTATATTCATTCACCAATATATGTAGTAATGTATCCAAGAAAATGAGTATTCTTTGATTTATTGCGTGACATAAATATGTTACGACTCTGGTTGACTTTAGATACAGAGTTGGCCTCAGAGAACAGGTATGTCAATACCATATAAATTGTACGCTGAAGTTTCTTTAGCTAATAATTTTCTAATGTTGACAGACCATTGACATTGCTGAGGTTTGTTGATTTAAAGACTTATTATCATCACGGGCAGAAAAACATTATAGACATTAAACAGCGCGTCATTAAGTAGACAACAGCTGCACAATTGTATGGTAAAAGGTAAATATGTATCTTAATAATTATGTTGACAACTAGCTTACGCAGCAACGTCCGAAAATATGAAATATCCGACATGTATTTCAATATTTAAAATTCAAGATATAATGACGACTGAACTGTTTTACTTTAAGGAAAAAGCGGTAAAATTATGTTGAAAATGAAACACAACAAACTAAATACTTATCTGTTACGTCTAAACGACTAATTATCCCCATATAACACTGTCATTGAATCGCACATTTCAATTATAATTATTCCCCTTGAAAGTTAATGCATATTGATATAACGAATTCATCAAACGTTATCAAACATTAGTAATTTAAATTGCATCGGATTCGCACAATATTATGTGGATGTAAATCCGATCCGGTTGTTGTTTATGTGTCAAGCTCATTTTGTCAGTGAGATATAATAAATTTCTTGCGTAGTAAAATCTACTGTATAGTACACAATGATACTTACATAATTCTGTCGTATCCGTCTGAATAAACATCCGCTGCACAAAATATAGACATTTGTATTAATGATAATTAAACACAATCATATTTTCTGTGTTTATTGAATTAATAACACTGAGTTTCTTTGTCGCGTTACAAGATGGCGGATGTCTAACGCTGTTTGTGAAGTGACGTCACAATGTTTATCTGTGCGCGTGCCCTTTCCCATAAAAGTATTTATACACAAAATACTCGAAAACTTGATTTTTGCCAGGTATAACGCCTACGCCAACAGGTAGATCGCATTCTTGTCCATATACATGTCAAATTTCGGCAAACGTGCTGGGCCAGTCTTCAAGCGCCACAAATCGCAGTGATTCTCGCCAGCTTAACGAAACTTAGCCCCCTTTATCATTCGTTCGAATGAACGTCATCAATGATGACGTCCAATACATCACTCATTCCATACTCGAAGCCCACAATGCGCGCCATCTCGCTGAGCAGGTCGATACAGAACCCCTCGTAGCGCGCGTTCCCTTCCAGCGGCTTGCTCTTTAGCATGTCCGTCCGCAGCATCGCGTACGGAGGTTCCTGTGGATGATTATTGAGTTAAATGTTTCCAAAATGTTACCAGTGCTATGTTGTGCTGAATAGAATTAACGTACAAATAATGTTATAAATTGTAAACAATTGTAAAAATTGTGTGTGTGTATATTTTATAGCAGTTCTCATTTTAAAATTGTCCATAAGGAGATGAGAGATCACAATCATTGTTAATTATGCAATTAAGTTGCTTTTAAATCCCTAAACATTTTGCAAATTAATTATGAACAGAACATAAGAACAGCATATCGAACCTTTTAACAAAAGAATGTGTAACACAATCTTAGAATAATGAAGTTTTAATTAAGGAAATGGTTTAATAAGTCGCCTATAATAATTATGACGTTTTCTTTCACAATGACAATTCCTTTCAATGCAAATATAGGGCAAATAACAATTGAAAACAAAAACGCTAGTTTTTTTTTTAAAGTAAATCAATAGCCAGTTTCATACAGTTTCATACAGGGAAATTCATAAAGCATTAAACATCAAATTAATACATCATTTGTCGCCGCAATGGAAATGTACATTAACATTTGGTGAACAATAAAATAAGCCCAATACCAGCAGCGTGGACACTAGTAAGGTTTTATTGCCGAAAACCCCTTGGCCCAAGAACCTGTTCATTGTGATATTTCCTCCATACCAAGGCGCCCATGTGCCCGTCTGAAAAGACAACGTGATATTTTACATCTGGGCGTGGCAAGAATGCGCGACAAAATCGCTTCACATGAAGCATAAGTCATAATTAAAACAATTACAATTAAAAGAAAACGATGTTGATTGAATACAATTCAAGTTCATCTAGTTAAAGCGATAGCGTTTATATAAGAAGTTTTTACTGGCTTGATTTAAAGTAATGGCTTGATATAAAATTAATACGTTTACATTTGTAACGTAAAATTTCGAAAACAATTAATCATATTTTTATCAAAACGAATATAACGATAGGGAACAACCATGCCCTTAGGATAAAAATATACTAGTACACAGAGCGAAATATGGTTGTTATTATTAAATATGAGAAAATAGCCTTTAAGGTCAATCTTCTAAATATGAGGGGCACACACAAACTGTATTGATGTCGTGAGTTGAGTGCGCAACTGTTCTATCCATCAATCTTGGCATCAGAGATAAAATTGTTTTATACTGAGCACGCAGTTAACATCGTTGCAAAACGAACTGTAGTATCCCTTTTCATGTCATATACTTCAAACAATAGGAAGTAAATTGAATTAACTATACATTTTAATTTGATAATTATTTGTAGATTGCACATTTTCTGTTTTGAAAAGTTTCTGTTTTACGGGCGGGACATTTTATTCAAAGTTCATTGGCCGCTTACAAAGATCAGTTTATGTGAAAAGCTGGGTTCAAAAGCTACGCCGAAAAATCCATACCAGGTGCAAACGTGCCCTTCTAAAATGAAATCAAATGCCTCTAGAACGCCTTATTAAGCGTTCGCCATACTGCTTTACACATGCGCACATTAAGTAATAACACCTTTATTTGCTTTCCAAATATGTGCCATTAGATAAAAAAACAGAAGAAGCTAATACTCTCACACGCGTGTCTGTGCATTTTAAAGGGACTTTTTCGCAGATTATCGAAATGGCCATTATCCAACGTTTCGTCACATAAACAAAAAAAAAAAACACTGTAAACCAGGCATCGAAATAATACTAATGGCGTAGAATCAAAATGAGAATACAATGTCGAATATTCGTCAGAAATTGATCATATCATGAAGAGTTACAAACCCTACGCGGTGAAATAATTTGATGGGTCTATTGTGATTGTCGTTTATTCTGTAGCATTCGTATATGAAGTATCAAAATGTTACACATATTAAGCTGGGTCGATGGGTTTTAGCTTTCAACCTACATATACTAGACTGCATTTTGAGGACTGTATTGATCCGTAGGCATCTGCGCTTTGTTCTCACCACTTGGGAGTCATCATAATGTCAACGTATATCTTTATCATCAAAGAAATGGCACACGCTAACATGAATTATTGACAACAGTATGCCATTATGTCATATTATTTTAAAAGTATAGTCTGTTATTCCATGCACTGTTAGGGTATTGCACTCGTTGTTATTGAAGCAAACAAACCTTGGCATAAATGAACTCGCAATTTTATGTTCCTAGCATGTCGGAAGAAATCACATCCAAATATATTTAGGTATTCTCTTGAATAGAGAATTTCATCTTAAATAGCGTTTCCATTTGGTTAATAAAGTTTCGTCGTTTACTTTTCAGTAAATGGGCCGTGCTCTGTTACAAAAGGGGTTTATTGCACGTGCGTTTAGTGTCGTTTCAGATTAGCCTGTGCAGTCCGCCTTAACTGGACATTTGTTAAGAAGAGATTTCTGTTAACGAAAAATACCATAAAAGAGGTAAGTGTCGTCAATTTTTAGCCTGTAAGGACTACACAGGCTAATCCGAGACAACACTTTACGCAAATGCATTAAACACCTGTTTCATAGAGCACAGCCCATTTAGATTTCACATACACATTATAAGCAGCTTTTATACTTTCGAAGATAAGAATGTGGATTTCTCTTGTTCCAATAAGAGTTTAACAATTAGTGGGCAATTAAGCCATCAAACTTAACCATTTATTTGTGCATCTTACTGTTACCATACCTTTAAAAAGCAAGTGGAAAATAGCATTACATATGTTAGAAACGCTGTAGATGGACACCAAACACTTAGCAGTATTACACTGAAGAAGTATGTGACTATCATCGTTTAATTGTACAATCGTTGCGGATTTGATTAAAAATAATTTTTTGATGATGTCTTAAAGGACAGATTCATTGACAGTAAAGGAATTCTTGTAAATGCCCACTTGTCATTTCTAGGTGAGTTACCCATTGCCGATATGAGACAGGTATGTACATATACCAGGACATTAAACTTAAGCAAATTATTTACGCTGGGACAAGCACCTTATAAAGAAGGGAAAACCTTGCTTGATGCATGTGCGTTAAGTATCGTTCTAGAATTCCGCATAGACTGATTTAACGTCAAGAAGAGACTGTACTTTACCAAAAATTTTATAACATCAATGAGTGTCGAAATTGATATTTCTATCCGAACAAGCTAATCTTGGATGATACTTAACGCACATTTTTAAGCCAAGTTTTACCAGAACAATGCTCGTGTTAAAGTGGTTGAAAAACAACAACAACAACATATGTTATATATATATATATATATATATATATATATGTTTGCTGCAAGTCCTACCCTTTGGGGGCCTTTCTCGCACAGTTCCATAATATCGAGCTGGAAGTTGAGCCTTTTGCCGTTATAAAGGTAGATGGGACCCGTCAGGCAGACCACTCGCATCTTGGGCATTGAATGGATAAAATAGTGAGATAGAATTATAGTTAACCCATTTATGCCTTGCGTCTAGAAAAAGGCCTTGGCAAACAGCGAAGACCCGGATGAGATACCGCATGATGCAGCGTCTCATCAGGGTCTGTGCTGTTTGCTTAAAGGAATTTCTGTAAGAAATATTCTAAATATAGAAATAAATATACTAGACATCCCTTATTTTGGAAATAAATCGATCCAATGTAGAAGGATGGGAGAGTCCAATAGGCATAAATGGGTTAAAACGAACGCGTTCAAGCTTTATTAGCAGTAGGAAAAATCTCACTGATAACATAAGAAATAAAATTATAAAGGTCATGTATTATATTCGGGTTGCAAAAGACCAAATATAATAATTAAAATATTGATATTTCGCCACTAGTATGAAGAAAAACAAATGGCAAACACCTAAAGATATGTATAGAAATGATTAGAAATTTTTGTATTCGGACAGTTGTTGAGAACCCTTAATTATTTATTGGGGATCAGAATCTTGAAGTTTGTTAAAAATGAACACCGTATTTCCTGCACAATTGCAATTTACTATATAATTGTAACTTTGTGTGAAGAAAAGGTGCGATCAAAAGAAGTGCTATGGCTTAGTTTTCGACGTTTTTTTCAGGTATCGACATGTGTATTAGCAAATGTATATTTGAACATTATAACATCGACAATAATGTTTTCATATATGCAATTATCTTTGCAACACTGTGGAAAAGATAATTCTTTCAATTAATAATCTGATAATTATTTCAATGTTACGCATACAATTTTGAATCCATTCGCTCTTTGTACTTTCATTTCGAAATCGATTTCTGCTTTTCCGCATTTATAACGAATGTCACCTACATCAAAACATTTTAATGCCATTTAAATCCGTTATTCATATTATTTCCGATTAAGTTTTGGAGAGCTTAATGAAACATGTCACCTAGGTCCCTTAAAGCTTTAGTTTCATTCCAAAAAAGACACAGACAAGCCATTTACACTTCATAACAGATCCTTGTCATTATATTATACGTAATTATATCTGCCATTTTGCGACGTATAAAGTAAACTTTTATCACGAAAAACCAACAACATAATTCTGAGCATATATATGGATTCGAATAACCTACGACAGGCGTTTTAAATACTGACATTGTTGATGAAGTTATATAAATTGCGGCCGTCTCTCCAAGGGTTTAGTTCGCCACAGCTCGTGTTCGGTAACGTTAGGAAGCCGGCACGTTTCATCTCAATGAGCGCATGCGACAACAAGTAGACGGCGTCGAAAGTGAGTGCTCCTCGATGCAAAAAAGAAGCTAAATTTGAGCGGCGCACAGGGAAAACATATCTTAATGCATGTGCGTAAAGTGTCGTCCCAGATTAATGTTCAGACGAAACAAGCGAAATCAGAGACGACACTTTCCGCCTAGACTAGTTTTTTTGTATATGAGACTTCTAGTAAACGAACATTTCCATAAAAGCGGACAGTTCATCTTGACATGAATTAAGCCTGGTTTTCCCGTACCTATGATCACATATATTTGATTAAAAAAACCCGGTTCCGTATGCGGTTTGATTGTGAATTGATACAATTAGACAGAATAATAAACGCATACGTTCCACAAATATAAAAGGAATACTAGACATAACAACTTAACATAACAATGCTTTATTTGATTTTCATGCCTCATTGTTACAAACACGTGTGTATTTTGTTGTAACGTTTGTCAACAAAAAAGTAATAAACCCTTCGATGTTTTGTTCAATCACATAATAAACCATCGATCATGTGTTCGTTTATGGCTATTTTAAACAACGAGTGAACCTGGGGAAACAGGCAGATGTCCGATTAAAAACAAATTCATGCGACAATATGTCCGATAAAAATATCTTGGGTTAAATATTGATATTAATGATATATGTCCCGACAATTTGCATTATGTTCGGCGATATCTAAGTTGAACTTAGATAACAAACATTGGTAAATCAACATATTAATTGTATTTCAAATCAAACTCGTAAATGTATGGGTCAATTTGACCATGATATAATGACACGACTATTATAGGAATTTTAATGAAGATTGGTTCAAATCGGACGAGCATTGGTGTTATAGCACACCGATCGAAATTTGCAAAGTAATGTACTCGCGATACCTCGACTTAAGCAAAGTAGTACACGTGATTTCTCGACTTGATAAAATATTGATGGCGTGAACTCTTAGTCAATCTTTTTAATAATATCAAAGGAAGAATGTATTTCATTCGTTGCATAATGTTTGTATTTATAACTGAATTCTGTATAAACGTCCCCAGCAACATACCGATAAAGTCGAGCCGTTCAATATGGGAAGTTGTGTGTTCTCTTGAAAAAGTTCCATATCAAACAGCGTGTTTTTAGTAAAGTCGCTGAGCATGTTTACCATGCGGAATCCAGTCAGATTGACGTAGTTGTGGCGGTAGACCTCCAATTCCAATATCTCAATGTCCTACGGCGGTGGAGAAAACAAACGTGTCTTATGAATATTACGCAATAGAAAGATGCTTTCGTTTTTACTAGATGGCCAATAAAGGATGACCTAAATCAGCTATCTTAAACATGTTAGATACAAATTTATAATGAGATATGTAGGCAACGTGATTAAAATTAAATCGTAACAAACAAAATACAATCTTGGCGGTAATGTTAATATAAATAAGTGTATATATGCGTGAAGAAATAAACCTATATGTTACAGTATGTGTTTACATATGTTAACAGGGTTTAATAGCTAATAATTTTTTGTTTTTGTTTTTTTGGGTGGGGGTGGGGGTGGGGCGTCACAGTACGGAAATGTTAGTCGGATGTACTGTTACAAACGTTAACGTAATATTGTATGAACGCATGTTCCTTAAATACATTTCGTATTAAGTACACCATCGCCAAACAATCCAAAGATAATCCTAGTGATTATATAATTACGATAGTGACGACCAGAAATTACTCACTTACATCATAGATTATAACGAGAAATTTCAAACATAATTGAAATAGGAAACTTAGGGGGTAACATTAAAACATCTGCGTTATGTTATAATAACAGCATTATCAACACCAATATTTATTATTGTTTGTTTTTTATAAAACGTATACTTATGTCAATAATTAGGGAATTTAAAATTGACAATAATTTATAACATTATAT
This sequence comes from Dreissena polymorpha, assembly GCF_020536995.1. Classification (NCBI taxonomy): domain Eukaryota; kingdom Metazoa; phylum Mollusca; class Bivalvia; order Myida; family Dreissenidae; genus Dreissena; species Dreissena polymorpha. Next base: position 26,978,700 of record NC_068365.1, on the reverse strand, counting down.
AATGTACGCGTATTTGCAAATGAAAAGTATACACATGTAAATGAATAATTTATATTAACAAACAAAAAATGAATTGACTCTCGTTTTTTATGTATATCGTTGGTTGCTCATTTGCCATTTAAAGAAAAATAACCATCAATATGTTAGGATGAATTACTGATAACATACATCATCTGATGCGGAAACGATCTTTATGACAACATAGCGAGCGATCCGACGATCTTCTTTGAGGAAAGTTCTGTTTTTTATTACGGCTACCGTAACGTTTCACAATAATGACTACATATGAGGGACGTTTTGATGTGCAGTATCTAGAGAGATGTAAATAGTAATACGGAGACGGACTGGATAAAGTAAACCTCGATAGACACTTTCGTTTGTATAGAAGATACTCATAACTTTATACAATATACCACGACAGTTCTGCAGCTGTTCGATACGTAAATTTGTGCTAACTTACTCATATTGTCGTGGCTGATATAACTATGCAAGTCGTCAAGGCTTAATTGAATTTATGCACACATGTCAAGATATTCATTTGCACGAAATTCATCACAATAGCCAAGCAATTCAGCTAATAGCTTACAAGTGTTCGAGAAGATACATCAGACACAAATAAAAACACTTAATATCTCAAAACAACTTCCCGCTGAGAGTTTGACAGCAAATCTCTTGACATAACATCTTAATTACAATAGGTAGGGTCTTAAGTCGCTAAAATACAAAGGACTCTGGCTTTGATTGACAGGATCAATCATCAAGTGAAATGCATTTCCATTGATCTCTCTGATCGAATGCACGTCACATTTTAATAAAGAGTGAAAAGGACGAGACTGGAACATGACTTCTTGGGTTAAAACTTAATGTTTCGCGAGTGTTAATTATCCAAAATCTAAACCAAGCAATAGTGCAATGTAAATAAGAAAGTTATACCGTTGTATACTTTCAAAGAAGTTATCAAGTAATTAAATGATTCATGTACCTATTCAACTGTGATATGCCATTGTTTAAATTTACGGAGTAAAGTTATAAATGCAGGTGTGGTAAGGTACGGTAGGGAAGTTTTACATTTGGTTAATTGTTATATTTCAAGATTAAAATACTTAATCCGATGCCTAAATTATAGGCATTTATCCTCACCATGTTTTAAGCGGATGATGTTATACCAAACAAGTCTTTAATCTATTTGTAAAAAGGTACAACATTGTTTAAGTCTTGGAATTCAGATTAAGACAATAAATGGAATTCAGATTAAGACAATAAACTGTAACAAACGTATGTCAATCGTGAACACAAACACATGGAACACTGAATAAATGTTGAAATTCACGTGAAGCGCAAAGCATCCAACTGTACATGATAGTGTTTATTCATATTTGGTCGCGTTGTAGTTGTTAGTGTGTGTTTTTTCGAACTGGTATTGTTTCTACAACTACCGTCTTTTTCGTCAACACTATATAGTTGTAAAGCCTGATTACATTTAAAAGGAGCCTTATACTATATAAAAAATGAATATTTATTTGGAATATTTAAAAAAGAGTTGATTATATTTTAAGACAACTAACAAGTGTAGAGTTTGTTGTGGACGAAATAAAGTGATTCACAAGCACCACTTGTGCTGACATTAATGTTTTCAGAAATACAACTTTATATGATTTATTTACACATGATTAACCAACTATTGGATAAGCAATGATAACTGGCTTCAATTTTTCTAAAAGTAAACACAGCTATTCCTAGTTTTTCTTGTTTGATACTAAGTACTCGCAGATTACACGTTTAATCAAAATGTCGCCTTATATTATCGCATGAGACAAAGCGCACTAACGCCAGGAACTTCATCTATAGCCGACCAGATCTCAACGAAAATACACAAGATCATGAAGTCTTAACTTAAATCCGTGACGAGGTGTTTACATATGACTTTTGGTGATTATTAATAATTAAAGTGCACCAAACATAATTGTCGTTTTATTTAAATTAAATATTCGTCATTCAGTAATGTTCTTATTTTGCTATGTTACGCCCGCCCGTTGTATAAAACACATTAAATTTTTTAGTGAAAACGTCTTGCTTTGGTAAAGCTTTTTTAAGATGACTTGTTAAATATTAAACCAAAAGTTTGACATGTATCTCAGTAGTGCTCTTTTGGCTTACACTTTATAACGTGCAGTAGGAAAATAATGTGTTGACAAATAAATATCATCCAATTACATCGACTAAACGTATTTTAAGAAAATACATGTACGTTAATAATGTTTGGAAAACATTAATTGATTAATAATACCATTTATGACAAATCTAACATAACTTGAATGTGCTCATTATTGATGTATTAACCGTTATGATATATATCAAAATGTCAAGCCGACATGAACCAACAGATGACAAGTAATACAATTGCACTTACATAGTAATATTGTTTGTTTTCACATCAGAATATACTATATTTATTTATAAAAAAAACAACAACAACAAATTAACACTTTTATTATACATCAGAATTGTAAACAATACATGTTGCAAAGCTACTTACAAGGTTATTTATGATATAATGGTGATACGAGTCTATCATCCCCTCTTGCAATGCCTGAACAAAACAGCATTTGAAATATTAAAAAGATTATTACAACAGTGCATCTTTGTTTAAACGTTTTCTTGCCATTTACATAAAAAGAACGATACCCTAAAAAGCAGGTTTTTTAAGGTTTTATTCTAGAATAAATTATTTCTAGATGTATACTATTGGAATTGAACCTAAGCAGTACGTTTGCGAAATAATCTGATTAGCTAATTACATCATACCATTTTCAGGAATAAAGCTGTCTTGGAAAGGTTGAGCCCCACAACAATATGCCGCCACCCCTTTTTCTTCGCATCTTTGAGTATACCCCGCATGTTGTAGGCGTCCGCCTGTCGTACCACAACTCCCATATTGACTGTCTCGTTACTGGCTCGAATCAATGATTGGACTTTCAATAGACCTGTATAAGTTCGATAATGTTTTACCAGACATGTGTGAGAATAACGCTGTTATAAGTACGACAATGTTGAGGTAGAACGAACGATATGAGATGGGTTCATCTTAACAAAGACAATATTTGAATGTGTTTAAAGATAGGGCCGTTGTCGTTGTTGCTTTCATTATAAGCTAATTGCCAATAAATTCTCGCCTCAGAGCAAATACAAAAAAGATATTAACAATAATGAAGTATAAAGTAATTATAACATGTATTTCCGTTTCAAATGTGTTCACCGGGAAGTAAACGTTTAAGTTATACGCCACATCTGAACAAATGGAAATCTTATCTGATCTTAAAAAATTATGTACCCATTAGGCACCAATGTTGTTTTTTTCATTTAGAAAAGTCAAAATTAGATACTATTTGTTGTTGTGAACATATTTTAACTGATTCAATTTGGGTTGTACCCTTAATGAAGTAGGTTCTACAAAATAAAGATTTTGATAGTAACACCATTTGAAGTCATTACTTTTAACTATGCGTCTCGGGTTGTCTGTATGACGAAATAATTTCGAGATATTTATATCCTATGACATTGTAACACATTGAAAAATAACATGTTAATGCAAACGTTTATTATTATTATTATTATTATTATTATTATTATTATTATTATTATTATTATTATTATTATTATTATTATTATTATCATTATTATTATTATTATTATTACCACTACTACTATTATTATTATTATTATTATTATTATTATGATCATTATTATTATTATTATTATTATTATTATGTAAACCAAATTAGGCAAATCGACCGAAACAAATAAATTCATATACAACAAAATTACATTGTTTACTGAAACGCATGTGTTCTCAATAGACATCGTGACATACAAAAATAATTAAAAGAGCATTCGTACATGTACATGAACACAAATAGAGATAGTGATGGGTATTCTTGAAAGCATTTGAAAAAAAGCTATAGCGTTTTCTGAACGTGACATTTGTTCAATTATGCACATGCCATTATTTAAGAAATAATTACATAGATGACATAACTTATAACTTAACAATCTACTTCCCTCATGTACTGACCAATACTTTCCAGTGAATGGAAGAACATTCTGGCAAACGGTTCGATTGAAGAGATATACAATTACACCGAGACATACATTGCGAAGGTATTAACGTCAGCCACAAGGGATTTCGAAGCTGTCAACATACACAACACTGTGCCTCAAAGGATATACAAGAATACTCATTTCCTCTTGACATTATTGCAAAATGGATGGTTTTATAAATCTATACGGCTTGTCTCATGGGTATGTACAAATAGGTTTAAATCCATCTGAACATAATTATTTTCTACAGACAACAAGTTGGTGAAGAAAATGAGACGAAACTTTCCCATGAAGAAACTGATAAGTTTCGAGTATCAATGGTTATGCGAAATTGAATCCATGAATTAGGAAATTGTATTATTTATATCAGATTAAAATAACTCGATTTTTTGTGATCTCCTTATTTATAAAAGTTTTTCTCCGGCATCCATTTTTTACATTCAAGACGCTATCCATCTTGCTACGAATGGTACGTCATTTACTCCGTTGGCAAAAAACTACAACAACATTGAAATTTGCCGTTAACACATTTGATGTCTGTTACATCCGTCATGAAAAACTTCATGTTTGCTGCCATAATTTGTGTGTCGGAGACGATTACGTCATTGTTTTATTTGGTTATAATAAGGCTCAATCAATAAAAAGAATGATCAGTTAAGACGCGTTGTTCAATCTCTCAGAATGATTAGATTTCTCTTTTGTAAATCATGATCTTGTGGGAATGAACTGATCATTCTTGGGTTATACAATAAATATTTACACATTTTCTTGAACACAACGTCACGCAATTTCATGCAATCACAGAACAATATTTCGTCCTTCAAAAACACTGGTTATATTTTCTTAAAAGCAATATACTACATGTAGAAAATAAGTTATAGTTCTTTCTTATTCACGAAATATTAATATTTAAAAAAATTGTTTAGATTGATTTAAACAATGGTTATTTAGTTTCTCTTATATTCAAGTAAGCAGGAGCATTCAACATATAATGCTAATTTGACAAAATATGTCAAACAGGTAGATACAAAAAATACTTTTAAAGAAATTAAAAAAACACAAGATCTCTGAACTGTTCTAAATCTAAAAATGAAAACAGAAAAATTAGTAAAACATTAATAAAGTTAAACTCTGGACAGATTATATAAGATATACAACAGAGAAAGGTACTACATTAGCTTTTATCAACAGATATTTTAATAATATAAATACATAGAAATATATATAAATATAAATCAATTAATAAATAAAAAACACGAATAAATAAATAAATGTAAATAAATACATATAATTAAATAAAAAAAGAAAAAGAAAATCAATAATAAAAACAAATGAATAAATAAATGAATAAATAAATAAATAAATGCATAAATAAATAAATGTATATATATATATATATATATATATATATATATATATATATATATATATATATACACGAAATCATAAATAAATAAATACATAAATAAATATATATTTCGTCCGCAGTATATTGTCAGCTCATGACATTGTGAGTAACATATTGGGCAGATAGAGTGTTTCATAAGTTTATAGTTTATGGTTAAAAAGATCGTGCAAACAAATGCGATTTAAAAGAAATGTTGTGAATAACGTCAGAACAGCGAATTCGGTAATCTGTTAATGCGAGGGGATCAGTGTGCACATACAATGGGAAAAAGTGAATTATACCCTCGTAGAATAGGGTAAATTAATATTTTATTCTCCTATTATTTAAGAGTTCCAGAGTCGTTTAATGACATAGATTCTTTAAAGATACTTAACCAGTTCATCCACAAATGATCCTTGCTTCTTCATCTTATTCAATATGGTATATCAACGTATTCATTTTCACGGTAGGTAATATTAGTTCGTGACAATATGATAATTTAATATTTACACATAAATAACTACTAAGGTTTTAATTAGACACGTTGAACTTTTACTAATTTATAAATAATGTTAACGTTTTTAATGTTTCGATAATGCACAAGATGTTTGTACACTATATGTGTGTTTAAAATAAAAACAATTTCCTGATGGTAATATATTGTATAAACCAAATTATAAAAGCAGGGTTGGCAGCACACACGTTTTATCGTCCAATATTTAGCATTTAGCTCGTTGTTAATGATGAACAGTTACGTTTGATTAATCTCGGGGGAATTCTTAAACCCTGAGGAAAATCTCGGGGGAATTCGTAAAACCTGAGACGCAGGCACACATGTTTATCTCAGAATTGAGGGCACTCTGTTAATTAAAGAATTTGCTGTTAAATGTACACGGAAACCAAAGGAATAGCAACGCTAGCACATATGTTTTCCCATAATGTTGAGTAATGTTTAGAAGTGGCGTTCTTTAACCCCTCTTGGAGATGGCTTAAATCATTAATGTTTACTTAAGTGTTTAGACTACATGTAGTCTTAAATAATTTTGTCATAACAATAATACATTAATAAATAATGCCTTATTAGAACAAGGGAATTGAGAAAGCATAATCTTAGTCGCTACCTATAAACGATTAAGGCTATACCAACTGACAGCACATTGTTAACGAACTGTTAATAATCCGCGTATTCACCAAATTATCATTGCAATCAATCAATGTATAATTATTAAAATGCACACAATTGATAATTATCGATACACTGATATTTGTTACATTTTTTCTAATCAGGGGTTTTAGTTTCCTAGTTTGAACAAAATGTGTATTTTTTGTAAAGTTTTCTTTTTAATAATCGTTTATCCTAACTGACATAATACTTTAAAACAAGTAAACATCATTATTTCCCTGAGAAATCCGGTAAATTGCACAAATTAAACTTTATTTCTTCTTGTATTAACTTGCGACAACTATTAAACACATTTAAGCAAGATACAATCAGGTTGAGAATAATTGTTTTTGTCGCTTGGTATTTCTTTTGATACTTGTCCTGCAACATAGTAAATATTACCACACGCAATTGGTATCATCGCTGGTACAAGGACTCAATAAGTATTCTCGTACTTTTGCAGATAATGGTCAATTTTTCATTTGCTAAACACTTGCGTTCATGATCAGTAACTTTGCACACAAAAATTGTGTAAAGTGACATTTATGTTTTTGTTCCTTCACTATGTGTTTATTTCCTTAGTTTTTAAAACTTTTTTTACTGTTTCAACCAAACTAAATGTATTTGAAAAATAAATATGTTTAATAAAATATTGTTAATCATGTACACGTACAATATTGTTATATTATGAAATGTTTGTCAGCAGCACTTAATAAATTTTAATTAAAGCACCAATGCGAATGGTTCGAACCAGTATAATACGTTCGAAAAATTGAAAAAAACTTTATTGACAAAATAAATGTAAAAAACAAACACATGCACTATGGTAACTTCTGGGACACAGTAGCAGCGAATTGTGCATTTAGTATATTATATTTGCAGGTCTGCCAATCGATGCAGTCTCATCGTCACATAATTTGATAATAAAACTAGTTTAGCATGATGAATTATTACAGTAATTGTATTATAAACTCAGGGGAAAATCGCATATCAAGAATGCTGTTGTTGGCTAGAAAACCTGTAACATTTACCATTGTGTAGTTGAGGGTCAATGCGTAGTAATTAAATAAACGCGCTTACCGCGTATACATGTGTTTGAGTGTTAAATAAATGCCCCAATGGTAATCCAACTAGGACTTTGCCATTCTTTAAATATTGGCAACGAAATACGAGCTCTTAGCATAGCGTTATAAAATACGCGGTTTTAAAACGACTTTAGATAACACGTATTCGAATTGCAGAAGATATTACATTAACAACAGTGTCATTTGGGATCACAATTATGTTCTTTCTCATATTTTATTTGTGTTTTGCCAACTTAAAAAAGTTTCAGTAGACAAAGCGCATTTTGTCAGGCCGCTTTAATGCATGAAATGTGTCGTGTTCTGAGAAAACTGGGCATAATGCATGTGTGTAAAGTGTCTTCCCAGATAATCAAGGACGACACTTTCCGCCTAAACTTGATTTACGGTAAGGAGGGACTTCCTTGAAAATATAAATACCATAAAAGCGGAAAGTGTCGTCCCTGATTAGCCTGTGCGGACTGTACAGGCTAATCTGGGACGTCACTTTACGTACATGCATTAAGCCAAGTTTTCTCAGAACGCGGCTCAAATGATAACATATGACTGATAGCAATATTTATTGACCTGTTTACATACGTCATGCATTTAACCGAAACACAATAGTGAAAAGAGTTAGAACAGACGCGTTTACTTTCGTTTGCGACAAAAATCGATGGTTTATGGCATCATGTCCCAATTTTATTTAAAAACCTATCGTTGTTATGCCACCAATTAAAATAATGTTTAGCTTACACATATAACAAACCGCTTTTGCTACTAGTGTTCCGTCAAACACGACTGCAATAAGTTCTCAGAACATCGTACTGGTCCAAGATTCTACACGTATTACCTATATGATTATTGTAGACGATGAGCATCTCTGATCAGCCGACGGCTCGAATTACGTCAAGGACGGCGTGTGAGAGCAGTTCCGGGTCTGGGTGCAGGTTGATGGAATAGGAGGCGGGGAAAGGAGCAGCGTAGGCGTCCACGCGAATCTCGATGTGGGGGATGTTCAGGTTCGCGCACGCGGAACTAGTGAAAGCGGCTACATCCGGGTTCGCTGGACCGACTGTTGCGGGATAATTGTTCACAGACTGTAATGTACTGTTTTATGAAATTATAATTCATGTTGCATATTATATGTAAGCATAAAATGTATATTGTGCTTTTTTATTTTATATATTTAGCATCTATCGACGAACTGAGTACGAAAAATTAACGCAGTATACATTAAAGTGATATTATTGGCATCTAACAGTTTATAGGTGTCTATCGCAACCGTTGTTTATTTTTGGTGTTTTCACTTTATATACACTTATATTTGTTAATGCAGCATCAACATACTAAAACATTATCCCGGAAAGAGAAAAATAATGAATTTGAATATCAACCGTACTTTCGTTTGACAACTGATCATACATCTACGATGTGAACTTAAATTTAGTTTAAGTGCAGGTTCGTTCATACAACACAAATTCACAATTTTGTTTTACGGATCATTGCGGCTTACAATACTGGGTAAGTCACGTAAAATATCGAATATAAAATATATTTATATAAAAAACTGGTAGCAAGATGAGTTGCAGCTAATTGGTCAGTAACCATATTTTAACTAACTCTTTTGACTTGTTAATTCTTTTCAGCTCAATTCAAAAGTGAAAAATACCCATAATATCACTTTAATTAAATGTAAGAGAGTATTTGTAAATTGATATAGAGAGAGCCAACAAATTACTTTTATGTTTGCAGATAAATGGGGCATAAAAGATCAGCTAGAAATATTTATGAATTGGAAGAACGTCTGTAGTGGCCAGCGATTGATTTATCCATTATAATGACAGTAGCGCTTTACAGTCATTCGTAAAATGTTTGGCCGCCATCGATTGAAGATGCTAATCATCCATTTGTTTCTGTTTATGATATCAGGTTGTCAGAATTGTCAATGTTTTCGTGCAATATATTTGTCTTGAAACAATGTTTTAACATGATGTATTGTACAGCGAACGTCAGACCCACACCCTCATGGTTTCCTGTCCGATTGTGAAATGCCGGTCAATGGTGCTAGATAAAAAACTTTAGTGAGATTAATGATAAAAGCCGACCACGTGTTCCTAAAGGCCACGAATTGTTTCTGAACCAGTAATTGAAGCTATTTGAATAGTTTGTATGCTATCGGAAAAACTAATTGACCACTTACAATTTTGCCTAGAAACGATAACGTCCGCAATAAAAGATAACAATTCGTTTCAAAAAAGGTTGAAACCATTAAATTAGTACATTCGTCGACGTTTTCTTCAAACTGTTTACAAAAACAATCGCAATTGTACATACTGGCATTCGCAAACATTAATTGTCATATGCAATTAAATTGATTTACACTATTAGGAATACATGTTTATTCAGAGTGAGTCAAACAAATCTTTTCATTGACTGCATATACATTTCCTTTTTTCGAGGCTTCAAACTGGTTGAAGACAGATAGACGTTGGACGTCATATGCCAGAGTGACGTCGCGTAGCAAGTTGCGTTCATGGCTGACCCGATAGATGGCGTATTTGAAGGCGTTCACAATAGTAGGAGGCTCGTCATCGCCAAAAAGACCACCTGCGACGACAATAATATTAGTCGTTTAAGGTACACATTTAATGCAAATTGAGAAAAAGATGGATTAAACGGACACCAGTGTAATATACGGTTGTAATCCGGAACTTTGGACAATGCCATCTTATCCGTAGTTGCAACTATTGTATTTAATCTGTTAAGTCAATGCAAAACGGGAGTCTTCACTAGATCGATTCTGAAAAAACCGTAGATTTGAATAATGCTGATTAAATTGGTTTGCCTATATAATTACATAAATGATACATAAACATGAAATATGATGTTACAAATGTATGCTAAATATGATACAAAGTGTGTATTCTATTAAATGCAATGATGTTTTAGAAAGTTTATTTACCAGACTTGTATTTCTATTTTTATCTTTTTGTTCTGATTTCAAGTAACTGGTACCTAATATTCATACTTAAACTGTCTCAACTACTTTGTACTATCTTAGTTCACCATTTGCGCACTCACACGTTGTCGCCATTATCTTATTCGCTATCCACTTTCCATCCCTTAAAACGCATAGGACAACTCGATGAATGCACTCTTTTTGTATTACATTATGAGGCTCTTATCGTATTAATGCCTTCTAAAAGCATTCATGAATATATTTGTATGTTGAATTCTGTACTTCGAAAGGTCGCGTGGCTAGTAAGAATTTAGTACATTTCTGTCAGAGATATATGTACTCGTTCATGTTTCCATTTCAATATAACCACGATCACCATGATCGAAGGCGTATGAAGTATATGATGTTTGCTTCGCTCTCTGTATATTTCATCTTTCTGACTTCATCTGATACTGTAGATTGCCCCGTACCCTCAATTTTGCATTTTTGTTTAACTGAATGAGTTAATGTATATAAACTTAAACAAGTTTTATATGGAGTAGCATCTTAATGAGTCCTGATATATGGATATCATAAATAGAATAGTTAAATAAGATGACCTCCTGAACTATATAAACTTCGCAAATTAATCTTACATAATTTATTTCCAAAACAAGGGAAGGGCGATGCTGTTTTTATTCATATCATACAGGTATTTGTTTATCAATATTCGTGTATAGACATTCACAATGTGTATTTCAAAAATCAAAATGTCCAGAAATGTATTTTTATTTCAATACATGGCCTGTATATGAATGTAAGTAAGATATTAATACATATTTAGCGGTATTTAATCGCAAACTGAAAACTACGTTCTTTAAACAAAATGCATTTCAATATGTGTACACATCATCATGTATCTTTATATTATCGGAATTGGATCGCATTTGATTAATATGAGCAAATAAACTTATCCGTATGAGACAATACACTGGCATATGTAGCCCATTTATTTCCATAATTGCATATTTTTTTTAAATGAAAGAAAAACATGTCACGAAAAGCGTCATATATAAATAAACTTTAGTATACAAAGCGTGAAAACATGACAGCTTTATGACATGAATATTGAAATACATAACATATTACACCACGTATTATGTTAATATTTAACACCTAATGATATATGAACTAATTAGTGCATTTTGTCCCTAAACATTGCTTATGGTTTCCAGAATTTTAAAGTTTGTGTAATTGTCTTGAGAGTCTGTAAACCTTGCTAGTAAAGGTCCAAGGTATGAGAAACATTAGTTCTTTTTCATTTATGCTATATATATATATATATATATATATATATATATATATATATATATATATATATATATATATATATATATATGGTGATCTACCGACCACATTATTCTTTTATTGCAAAGTAAATAACACACGCTTCGGATACATGTTAACACGTATACATGTTCATACATAAAAAAGTTATACGGTGCTTACCTATAAAAATCTATTATTATATATAAACTATTTAGTTTTGTCATTTAACTTGTGTAACAAAACGAATCCAAAAGAATTCCAAACAAAGAACACTCATATGGGTGACATCTTTTGAATTGAGCATATATGATGGCATTTCTTTGCATAAGTACCTTATATTCACTGTTAGTCATTATACCGAAAAACCTGATTTAAGCAGTAAGTTTTACATGCATGTCAGACCGTTATATCATTTTCTCAACTTACTTGAAATACCTGGACTTAGATTTGAAAATTATTATTTACAATTTTCGTTGATCAAATACCAAGACTTGAAGGATCGACTGATATGATTGGGTGTCATATGCATTCATTCCCATTTAGCGCCTTTGATTTTTGAAAAAAAAAATGAATTAAATATTTTGGAAATAAGCACTTGGACCGAAAGCTTGGTATTAAAGTGAATGATTGAATAATTACAAGTATACACAACACTGTTCGCGAAATAGTGCCAGAAAGCACAACTAACAGACAAGCTACGTTTCGACTTTCAGAACACATCCCAAACTAAAAAAATTGTTTAGCACTATAAATAGGTGCACGAAATCAATGTAATCGGAAATCGCAGAAGGATTACTTGTGTCTTGTACTTTTCCGATTGATTGTTCAAAAGTCTTTATTGGTAAAACATTTTGTTAGAAATACTATGTAAGTTGATCGCTTGCAAAATAAGTATGTTAGCATTAGGACAACATTTACAGCTCAGGTAATATGTTGATATTATAGCATGAGAATAGTCAATGATAATGTACTATGTTTAGGTATACGTTCTGTTACCAACTTTCATATGTATGTATATGGCTTGTCCTATTGGGTTGTAATTTCACAAACACGACATTTAAACAAAAATTTTATGAAATAATAGTTTATGAAATATTAACTGATTAACGACGATGGATGGCTACAATCGTATCGGGATGAAGTTTATTATCAATTAAATAATAAAAAGGTGACCTATGTGCTTCTAATGCTTCCAATGATTACTTTGATTCGAATATCGATATAAGTCTTAAAAACATGCAAATCGAACAATCGTATATAGATATAAAATATATATGTTTATATGATCATTAAGCGTATTACAGAAGTATATGATTGCTACCGTCGGTTTGATTGTTACAGATCATATGGACGCGTTTTGCGTATTTGACTTGTCAAACATATACACATACGTACGACTGACCGATCGGAACCGTACTCAAAATGAGAACAACGTTTTTTTATAACAATAATTCATTTTATTTGCATATCTCTTCACAAAATGCTTTGCGTATCTAACAATGTATTGAACAAGCACCACATCAAACTTGCATTGCAGTCATTCATATTTGAGCAGATTTCATAATTCTTTGTTAACCATTTTTAGACCTTATAACGAATATTTACTCAAAAGTTATGTTCAAACTGTTTTTAAAAGAAACCTTTTACCTGGATGAAGATGCACGCAATTCTTGTTTAATAGTAATACAAGAAAATGCAATCCATGAAATTAATGCTAATTTATTTTGTTAGTTACGTCAAAGTATTTCGCGCACATCCATGTGTTCCTAGTAGTGAATTAATATCCAGTAAATTAACCGAATATCATGCTATTTATTTTATGTCAGATATTTTTTCTTAAGCAAAAAGAAAGTTTATATGTTGATTTACAAAGTACAGACACGGGATGTATTTCCTTCTCGGAAAGAAACTAAACCAACAAGTTGTGTAATGTCATAAACATATATTAAGAATTCATTCTACAGAAAGTCCAGGAAACAATTTACGGCAATACACTTCATGGAAATAAGGATGGATGTGTACGCGTATTTTACCTCTTCTAATGAGGTTGTAATTGCGTGTCAGCGTGAACTTTTGTGTAACAATTACGTCGGAGGTTTTTCTTTGCGCATTTTGATATTTAACTATTTAGAATAGAATGTATACCATTACAAGCTACGATGTTTACATACGTTTGCAAAAGCATCAATCATATGTAAATTTATCAATAATTGATTTCAAAACTTTAATTTTTAGAAAGTTACACTGTGTCCTAATAACGAAAATAAAACAATTATTAATCATGCACCTCATATGCATCTTATGTCTGTGTTGATGCTGAAGATTAACATATGTGTCATGGACTCTGCGTATGTCTTTGTTTAAAAATGTTTTAACAGTTGTTCCAAGAATAATATTTTGATTAATACAATACATTACAGTATATTACATAAAACTATATTATAAAAAGACAACTACGACACTGTATTAGGCGTTTTATTAGTATTTGGTGAGGTTATTTTCTGCAGCTCAAAATCTTTCTGAACCCGTCTGTTACACTTTCCAGTAGTGTCATTTTTGTCCTCCCATTTCTCACCACCATGGGCTTATAAGGACTTACGCTTTTAATGTAGTAGTATCGTTTCATATTTTGTTAAACTTGTGTTGATACGCCCTAACAATTAAAGTATTTCAAGTTCAGTTCAAATCTTTTATTTGATGTCAAAGTCCAACCCGTGACTGGTATGATTATGATGAACGGTTATGCGGTTTAATAGCGGTTTAATACATTTTTTCCAAATGTGTTTGTATTAAAGTCGTATTCTAATAGAAAGATGGATTCATGGCCCGTCTATTACGATAATCTATATTGAAATGAACAGAAACATGTGTTTGTTTTTCTAAATCGCGCCATTATCTAGCATATATGTATTAAACTTGGCTGTGCGATGATCATATGTTTTAATATAAACATGTGTTTATTTTTCGAATGTCTTTATTTTTTACCAAATGTGTACCATCAGTTTCTTATAAACGTTTTGCTAGTTCATGTTATGAATGTTTTCATTTTGCGTTTCCATTATTTTATTATGTGGACACTGCATGCATTATTTATCTGAAATAGGCGCATTATTGCTTTCTGGTGTTGCTTGAAGCAACGCACACATGGAATGTCGATCTGGCAAGTGGGTAAAAACTCTGGAAATCAATGTTAATATAGTTTGACTCTATGTTTATCTTTGTCAGAAGCGTTTATGAACATTGAGTCGTTGCTAAGTTTGCGGAAACTGTCACATTAAGACTGTATTACGATAGTCGTGTAATACTTTATGCAAATGATTTTGGTGGTTTGATGCTCAACAGTTGTCTTATAGCAACTTAAACAAATATAGGTCAATGACATCTATTGAAATGAAGCACTCATACACTCGGTATATATTTCTATATTCGTCTGGAATAGAGTAGTCATTTACAAACGCAATAATTGCAACTACGAGCGTAAATTAAATTTACATATATAACAAATTATTTGAAACTTTATGTAAAAAATCAAACTACATGTATTAAAAACCAGGGGGACTACATTGACAAACTTCATCAAAAACACGTACATGTAGCTTACTGTGAAATGTAGACATTGACAACAGCCTGATTTGATTTATGATTATTGTATGATTATGATCATTATGATTATGATGGAATATGATTTATTATTGTATTATCATAATTGTTATATGAGTATGGAAAGTTTCTTAGCCCATACTTAAATGGCAAACTCTTCTAAGAAAAAAGAAATATTTTCTTGATAAGAACCGATCTTGCAATGTAATTCCTGATGCAAAAATCAGTTGTCCAACATTTGGGTATAATACTGATATAAACTTTCATTTGGTAATGAATCCGTAGGAAGTTCAAAGACATTAGGCAACAATGAGAAATATGTGAGCTACTTTTTTATAATATTATAAAATGATAGTTAATGAAATATTAACAGATAAACGATAATGCATGGCTACAATCGTATCGGTATGAAGTTTCGTTTCAATTAACTTATAAAAAATGTTACCTTTGTGAATATCGAGCTGCCAAGGGTTAGTTTTATTCGAATATCAATATAAATTGTATATGAATTCAGCCTTTATCAAAAATGCCAATCGAACATTCGTATATAGATATAAAATATATCGGTTTATGTGATCGTTAAGCGTATTGCAGAATTGTATGATTGCTGCCGTCGGTTTTGACTGTTTTCAGATCATATGCACGCGTTTTGCGTATTCAACTTGTCAAAATGATCTCAAAATAAGAACGTCTTTAATATAATATTTTTTTTTTGCATATACCTTCACAAAATGCATCGAAAGCTACGAACACTTGTTACTTTGCGTATTTAACAATATATTGAACAAGCATCAGATCAAACGGGTATTGCAGTCATTCATATATGTGCAAAATTTCATATATCTGTTATACCCTTTTCAGACTATAAAACGAATACTTACTCAAATGCTAAGTTTAACTTGTATTTAACATAATTCTTTATTCCTGGAGGAAGATGTGCACAACTCTTGTTTAATAGTAATAATATATAAACAAATCCAGGAAATTAATGCTTATTTATTTTGTTAGAATCGTCATTGAGGTCCCTTTATTTTCACGCACATCAATTTGAGCCTTATACTGTGAATTAATATCCAGTAAATTAACCTAATATCATGCCATTTTTGCATGTCAGATTTTTTTGTTTAACAAAAAGAAAGTTTAAATACTGTTTAACAAAGTATGCTTGTGATGTATTTCCTTCCGGGTATGGAACTAAGCTAACCAAGTGTGTAATGCCATAAACATATATAAGGAATTCCTTCTACAGAAAGTCCAGGAAACAATTCACGCAAATAAACTTCATGAAAATAAGGATGGATGTGAACGTGTATTTTACCTCTCCTAATGAGAATGTAATTGCGTGTCAGCGTGAACTTTTGTGCGACCATTTCATGGGAGGTTTGTCTTTGCACATTTTGATATTTAACTGTTTAAAAAGAATTTATACAATGGCAAGATACGATGTTTAAAATACATTTGCAAAAGTATCAATCATATGTAAATTTACCAATAATTGAATTCAAAACTTGAATTAATAGAAACTTTCGATGTATCCTAATTAATAAAGTAATTACTAATCATGAAAGATACGCACAATATGGCTGTGTTGATGCTGAAAATTCACATATGTGTAATGGAATCGGCGAATTTCCTTGCTTCAAAATGGTTTTACAATTGTTCCATGATACAATATATTACAATATATATTTTTTTAAACTATATTATAAACTGACGACTACTACATTGTATTAGGCGTTTTCATAGTATTCGGACAGGTTATTTTATGCGGCTCAAAATCTTTCTGAACCCGTCTTTTACACTTTCCAGTAGAGTAATTTTTGTCTTCCCATTTCTCACCCCCATGGGCTGATACGGACTTACGCGATATATGCAGTATTGTATAATATTTTGTTACACTTGAGTTGATACGTCCTAGCAATAAAAGGCTTTCAAGTTCAGTACAAATGAGATAATTTATGTTAAATTCCAACAGGTGACTTGTTTATTTATGATTAACGGTTATGCGGTTTAATAGCGGTTTAATAAATTCTTTTCAAATGTGTGCGTATTAAAATCGTATTCTAATAGAAAGTTGGATTCATGTTCCGCGTATCACGATAAGATATATTGGAATGAATAGAAACATGTGTTTATTTGTCCTAAATTGCGCCATTATCCGGCACATATGTATTAAAACTTGGCTGTGTGGCGATCATATGTTTCTATAGAAACATGTGTTTATTTTTTGAATGGCTTCATTTTTGACAAAATGTGTACTATCATATCCTTTATTGCCGTTTATCTAGTTTATGTAATGAATGTTTCTCTTTTAACGTTTCCATTATTGTATTATGTTGACAATGAATGCATTATTAATCTGAAATAGACGCATTATTGCTTTCTGATGTTTCTTGAAGCAACGCACACATGTAATGTCGATCTGGCAAGTGGGAAGAAACTCTGGAAATCAATGTTAATATATTTTGACTCTATTTATATCTTTGTCAGAAGCGTTTATGATCATTGATTTGTTGCTCACTTTGCGGGAACTGCAGCATTAAGATTGTATTATGATAATCTTGTAATAATGTATGCAAATTATTCTGTTGGTTTGATGCTCAATGATGGTTTTTCTTATAGCAGCTTAAACCCATACAGGCATCTATTGAAATGTAGCAATCGTAAACTCGTTATATATATTCCTATATTCGTCTGGTATAGAACAGTCTTTTTTCAAACGCACTTGCAAGTTCGCCTTAATTTGATTTATTATTGAATGATAAAATCTGTATGCGAGCATGGAACGTGTCCTGGACCTAAGACCATACTTACATGGTAAACTCTTCTAATTAAATAGCATTTTTTTTTCTTAATAAGAACCGATCATGCAAGGTAATTCCTGCAAAAATCAGTTGACCAATATTTGGGTATACTACTGCTATAAACCTTTATTAGGTAATGAGTCCGTAGGAAGTTCAAAGACATTAGACAACAATAAGAAATATGTTTACTTGGGATATGTATGTAACGTCATCCGATTCTAATAAAGTGTTCAATGCAGGTTTGCATTACCTGTTTTTAATGATAAGAAAACCGCATGTTTAACACTGTTTGTTTGCTAGCAACCATGCGAAATAAACGTGTTCAAAAACGTTCATGCTGTGTCTGGTTACATATCGGTTACTGACAGCAAACCATAACACACGCTGTTTTGTGTGTTGTCAACTTTCTTTTATCAGGAAGGGGATCAGACAAACGTAATTCCCAAATCAGGCCAATTAATTTGCGATGGCGTTTTTCTATAGTCAAGTAGTTGACCATGAATTATTAGGTTCCATAGTAATTAACATTAATCAATTTCGGTTTAGTGAATATTTACTATTGATAGCCATTCATATTTATCCGCAAAACGTCAGAATGTCTTGATGCCGACAGTAATATATATTAAGCAAAATACTCACGGACTGCGTGAATGCATTATACACGATGAAGTTGATAAAATGATATATAAATTATGCACTTGCTTTTTCACTTATTGGCACTGATATATCTCATTGCTATAAACAATATAATTTTTACATATATTAATGCTTATTGAATGTATAAATAAGTTTTTGCGATTCGGATTGTTAGGAAAAGGAGGGACTTATACAGCATCCGTCGGATTTTGCAAACAAAAAACAACATGTGTTAAGATGAATATGCATTAGGTTAACATAATGCTTCATTATTTAATGCAACAAACACAAAACAATACCAAACACTAGTTGTAAAATTACCTTTTCTTACGTTCGTTTGCTCTTCAATAAGATGCATAATTGATACCTCACATATTATAAAAACTTAACTGCGTCAATGAAATATATATATTTGTAACAATTATATACATACTTAAATATTCTAAATCAATATAAACAAATTCGCACGTCTATAAAGAAAGCGTAAAATAGTTCATGAAATATTAATAGCTAAACTTTACATATATCTTAGGACCTTTTTATCAAGATTGGACTTAATTGCCCAACGTAAATATTAGGGCTTTTAAATCTTCTATGTAAAGTGCCTTTTTGACACATTGAAAAGATTAAAGATAGAAATTGTGCGGGTTAAATTATGTGTTTGTTATTATTTTGATCGATCCCTTTTCATTAAGATGGTATAAGCAATCCGTATTTAATGTATAAGTACACATTTGCAACCATTTATTCTTTCAATTCCAAGTTGTTACTCTGGTAAGATGATTGGACTATTTCATGGACGCGCGTTGATCAGATTAAATCAGTTTGACATATACTATCAGACACTTTCAATGATGCGTCTGTGTAGTGCTTAAATGCGATAATTCTGTTATACATAAAGTAAATGATTTCAGGCGGAGAGATCTGGAATCAATGGTCAAATCATCAAGAATGTTCTACGTTTCATTCAGCGTTAGCTTAAATCGACACACGAAAACACAGTAAACAAATATAAAATGTTCATCCGTCGTTCCGTCGGTCTGTCAGCCTGTCACCATGGCCGAAACAATTGCGTGTCTTCGCGATATTTCTTAATACCTTTGACGTGTTTTTATAAACCTGGCTCGAAGGTTATGGGATTTAAGATGATGTGCAGAAGATATCAGTAAGTAATTACAGCGGTCAAAATCGTACTACGTTGACAAACGTTTGAGCTTCCATTGTCATGTTTGCTCCATATGTCCTAATCCCTTTGAAGTATAGGTCCATCAGAATAATCAAAGTTAATTTTGAGGATATTATTCAACGTGTTGAAATCTGTTGCATACAACCTATATAAAATAAATATAAAGTATAACGAATGTTACATTTTTACCATTTAAATCGATCAAAAATGATTTAGTAGTAAAGTATCAACGAAAAAAATCGTGTGTCAATAGACAGCGTGAATCACCAGAACGGTAATCCAACAGGATTGGTGAAGCAGCTATGAGCGTTTAGAACTTTTAAGGATAAAAAAAAAGAACAAAAAGCATGCATACATACAGATAAATAAATTTTACTATCCAGTTTTCAAGATATAGTAACATAATATTACGGAAAACGAAAATGCTATCAAATCAGGTTCTGAGACTTTTCTTCATGTATCTTAGTATTTGGTTCTTGATAAGAAAGGGAAATATTGACGGTCATTTCAAAACTTCATACGATTTGTTGTAGAAATCAGTACAGTCAGCCATTAACTAAAAGATGTGATTTGTAAGCAATTTCCGGCAAAGTGTTGAAAGCGCAAGTGCTTCATTATTTGTTTTAAACATTACACTGCCCAATTTTACATAATCGTCCAAGGATTGTGAGGTATTAAAAAACTGAAACATACACACAAAATATAATGCTGAATGCAATGTCTAAAAGTTAAAAATAAATAGCATAAAGAACTATGTCAAGAACAGCGTGTTACTCAACACATATCGCTGCATATGAAGGAGGTACACAAACGACAAAATAATAATGTAATCGCAATTGTTCTTATTTTTAATGTTTAGGTAAAATATGTGTCATGTACGACCTTACACACACAACTCGAATAATGCTATTTAGTCGTTATAAATGTACTTTTGTTTGTATAATACAATATTTTATTCAAATCCCGGTGAAGTTTGTAAAACAATCAAAGTTACAGAACATGCAAAAGGTAATGAAAAATGAATGTTTTTATAAGGACCATTATGACTAATTCCTCGATACCAAGCAATTCATCATTGCAATAAACGACTCAATATTTATCTCGCTAACATACTCATGCGTTGATACAATTATTCGAACGATGAATCGAACGATATGCATTGATCATATAAATTTAGCGTGCAAACTTGTTTAAACAGTGGTCGCTTTAGCAAATATTGCATATTTTTCAGGAAATAAAGCCGTGGAAATAAATGTTGATTTATTTCTGCAGCATTTACTTATGCCATACGCGTTGAATGTATATTTGTATGTTTTCTAGCATAAGAAAACCTCCACTGTGATCATATTTTAAAATGTTGGTAAATTATGTGAATGCTATGTTGCTTATCATCCACAAATTAATGCAACAGCATGCGTTTTTTCCAAAGCGTTGTTCAAATATACACACAATATTACTTCAGTTTCATAGGCAGAAGCGAAACCTTATTAGACAAAGCTGACCTTTAAGTCGCGTTCTGAGAAAACTGGGCATTATGAATGTGCGTTAAGTGTTAAGCGGACTGCACAGGCTAATCAGGGACGACACTTTACGCTTTTATGACATTTGTCGTTTAAATGAAGTCTTTTCTTAGCAATAATCCAATTTAAACGGAAAGTGTCGCCCCTGATTAGCCTGTGCAGACTACACAGGCTAATATTGGACGACACTTTACGCTCATGCATTATGCCCATTTTTCTCAGAACGCTACTCCTTTATTTATTTCAGGGGACTAAGTGCCAAACAACTGGGCACACAACAAACAGACAAGACACATAGGTACACAACACACACACACACACACACACAACAAACGAACGTTACAAGTGTCCCCGCCTTGGAGCGGTCAATGCATGGCATACTTCTTACGACAATGAAGCGAAGTTTTGAACGTACCAAGTATAAGCGGCGTATGAATTATTGAATTATTTCGAGAAACAGTTCGTGTTTTGTTTTTATTTTATTTTTCTTGTAGCTGCTTGTTCAAACCGCTGCCTTATTGGGCACGAAATGTATTAACATTGGTATTCTAGCAATCATTATGAAATGTACTTTAACATTTGTTCAGCGCTTTTTGAAAATATAACATGTTGTAGTCATACAATAAACACGTATTTGATATATGTTTTAATTATCAGAAAATACAACATCCTGAAGTAATCGACGCAAGCATGCTATGTATTTATTAAGTTAAGAGGTTGTATATTGTAGAACAAGATAACATATCACATAAGGATCGCAGTATATTAAATATTGATGAAGACATTAAACTGGTTAAGATGAAACTGCATTGTAGTTTATTACAGAACCGATACTTGCATTCATCCAATACATCTTATGCTTCTATGAGACTTGCGTGGAAGAACTACGTTGAATATCAAATTATAGCATGTGCGTTTATGTTAATGGAGTACGGATTAACCGATACGTGCTTCTTTATCAGTTCTTAAGCAAAATTCCGAAACGTTCGTTCGTCCGCAGAATTATCGCCCACATCGACATAAAGTATTTCACAACGTAAAAACGACTTTTAGACATACGAACGCTTTATAATGCTTTAGTTTTAAGTATTTCAATCTTTCACACCATTACACAGGCCGTCTTATCAATAAGAACTATGATATTTTGTATAAAGTTTATACAAAATTTATGTTTATACTATAAACATAAAAAGTCTGTTTGCGAGTAATGTTCTTCCGTGTGGATTGGTACCATTTTGCGCGTGTGCCTTTTGCTAAGTCTTTAAAGCCACACAACTTATTTGGCATAGTAAATTTAAGTATAAATAAGAAACAAATTTTTAACTGTGCCCATAAGGATTTATATGGTGGTTACAAGGTAGACATTCGTCTTTAAAACTTAAATATAATCGCGTTTGTCGGAATGGACGTATACTTTCGGTTTTAAAGGCGGTACCGTTTGAAAAATAATAAATTACTTGCTAACTAGGCTATATATTTAGTTCTATCTATGCCAATAAGAATATATCTGGTTGTTACAAGGTAGAAATCCGTCTTTTTTGTGCTTTAAAACTAAAAAATAATCGCGTTTGTCGAAATGGACGCATACGTATAGAAATCCTATTTTTGGTTTAAAAAGCGGTACCGTTTGAAAAATAATAAATTACTTGCAAACTAGGCTATAGATTCAATGACATTTTTTGCACACTTTCAAACTGCATCTATATGTATTGATTAACGTGTATTTCATTTCAAGGTCAGTGGCCAAGTGTGTGGCTTTAAGTATAATCGCGGTATTAAGTATTAAGTATAATACAGTCGGGTTGCCACGTTTTGTAATAAAACAAATTCGCAAATACATCATATTTCATGATTTAAATATACATATAAATAAATAAATAAATAAATAAATAAATAAATAAATAAATAAATAAATAAATAAATAAATAAATGAATGAATAAATAAATACATAAATACATAAATACATAAATAAATAGATAAATAAATACATAAGCAAAAATAAAAATAAAAATAAAAATCAATAAATAAATACAGAGAGAAAGAGAGAGGAAGAGGGAGGGAGGGAGGGAGGGAGGGAGGGAGGGAGGGAGGGAGGGAGGGATGGAGGGAGGGAGGGCGGGAGGGAGGGAGTTATGCAAACTCTGGGGAAATTAAAAGAAGTCATTGTAAAGTGCGCATAGTTCAACCAAAATCAAATTGAACATCAATGAAAAACAAAATACTGAACTTTGTACAAAATCGAACGTGTATGGCCCGATACTAGTTTCTGCGACTAAGCTGTTATAACAAAACAAGTATTGCTATTCAATTATAAGTAGTTTTTTAAAAGGACAAATGAGCATTAAAATCAAGAGTGATGTTTCGGGCGTCCTAAAATCCAATACGCTTTTAAATGGCCTCGTCAAGGCTGTTGGTAAAAGTTTATACATGTGTGTTTTGCTTTAGCACTTGACAACAACATTTGAAGAAGGATCTCTTTGTACTGACAAGTAAACATCTCCTACGAATGCAAATTGAATGTTACATTGTTTATAATTAAACGCATATTCCTTTCATTTAGTTATGTTTGAACGCGTGTAGCAACTGATGACATATACGTCGTTGGTAGTGCATCGTCCGTCATCAGAGTCTCTTGAATATATAGTTTTTATTATTAATTTAAATTTCATGTACTGTTCTGTAAGATATGCTTCATTAAAAAATTAATATATGCTTTGATATTAATTAATTAATAAATCAACGTATTGATTTTTAAGAGAATTAATGAGAACGTATGCCAGTCAATTGAACGGGAGACTCAACATCAAAACACAAAACCTGCGTATTATAACATTAACTTAATATCTTTTGTTCTTAACTTGTTTTAAATACATATCAAAATATATCGTGATTTTTTATGTAAAGTCTGAGATGTAAAATATAAATAAATCAATTTTAATGATCGTGAATCCTTTTGTAAAGATGACACAATCAATTACAACCCAGTGAATATACATCATAATATTTATTCTACTATCATATTATGTAGACATTTGTATTTTTTTTTTGTATTCTGCAATGTTGAACATGTATGTGCATCTGATACCATATTATTCTCACGTTAAAAGAATCGGTATTTATATTTACTTCCAAAATGTCTGATGTCATAAACATGATGCAGCAATTTTTGCAGCTTGATCTAGATGGACAAACGCAAATATTACAACCAACCTAACGGAAAGTCAATTTGGAGTCAGACAAAGATAAGAAAAACAGGGTTTCAGTTAGCTTCCAGACGTAACTTTCAAGATTGACCAAATGAATAAAAGAAACAAGCTGGAAATTCAGTATGCTATTATTAAAGAAGATATGTGTAGTTCAGCCGAAACCCATTAGTTTTTTTACCATTACACGACGCGGAACAATTATCATATATTTGATGTATAAAATCATAACTAAATTATAAACGTTTTTTTCCGGTGTGATATTCTTCAAATACCTTGGAAGGAATAGTAAGGTCAAGGAAGTTTAAGTGAAACGAATTCAGTGACAGATTTATCGAACATATTTATAAATGATTAAATTTAAAATAGTTATACCTTAGTATTGGGAAGCATTAATGCATTTATTGTACACTGAAAAAAAAAACACAGTAAAAACTAAGTTATTCGTTCAATTCAACGTAATAATGCCAAAAAGAGATGAAATCTTATTTGTGCGTTTACAGAATCGCACTTATCGCAGATAAACCTAACGGAAAATTGTGTACATGAAAATCGGCAACGGTAGTGGTAGTGGTAAACACGGTGACGATAATTATTAACATGTGACAAAACATGGCAAACTAACATATTGCTCTAACCGTTGCTATGGAAGAGGTACTCAATAATGGCTTAGCAATAAACACAAGTGTTTACGTATTAAGTTGTTGTGTGTAAAATTTCGTCTACCCACCAGACAGAGAAATAAACTTCACATACATCAAATATAAGAAATTATGTTTTATAAGTATGTCTTAAATAACACAATCAAATCTATATGTGTGGCAGAATAGAAGTCATACAAAATATATAATTAACTTTCTTGGAGATTTTCAACTACACATTTTCACCATCAAATATAATTTGCATCAATCTGCAAATAATGACGTAACTTGGCGTTTCGAAAATGAAAGCATTACGACAAACAACCTGTTTCACACACACACCTCATAAAAATACAATTTTAATTGAATACGAAAGGCGGTAAGGTTGTTTCAAATAATTGATTAAGAGAGAGTTCTTATATCGCTAGCTGTTGTGGTGTAGCTATATTGAAGACCTATAAATGCGTGTTTATCATTGAAATGGTATTTTGAAGCACTATTACGAATTTAAAACTAGAAACAAATTGAATTGTTTGTCTTTTGTCACAAACACAAAGCACAATATTTATATAAATTGAAACCTCTAAATCAAATGTTGGCTATTAATAATATGTTCGATGTGATGAATTTTATCTTAATTATTTGCACTAGTGTAATAAGATTTTTTGTTTAAAAGATATTTGCAATTAAAATATATTTAAATGCATTTGTAGTGCCTACTCGCTGTATTGCTATTTATTTTGTACACACATGAATGAGGTTGTTTTGTTTTTAAAAAAATACGTAAGATTGTTGCGCCAGATTGATTTATCGATGATATTTCAACCGATTCGCCGGTTGTACGTATTTAATCGGATGTTGTGGTATTTTACTTCTAGTTTTCGGGTACCTTTTTGTAAATGCATATTTATTTTGAAAGAAAAGGATTTTATTTCAAACGATGATGTTTAATGTTATTTTACATCTTTTCCTCTGTGATTATGCTATTCAATTGCAAAACAACATAGACAAAATTTTGATGTCGTACTTTATCACGGACACAATAATTGGGAAACACTATTTCGGATGTGAAGAAATGTTCGTATTATCGCAAAACTAGTTGTTAAATAATTGTTATTGTTTAGCTTTGGTTGATACATGTATACATTATTTGATATCGCTTTATAAAGTAGTAGGAGAAATTAGTATAGAATCGATAGTCTTCAAAACTGTTTCGACGTTTACATCAGAAACGTAAAATTTTCTGAAAGATCAATTAATCAGTTTAGTATTTTGTAAATGAAAATCAAGCAATCGTTAGTCAAGTAATTATTGTTTCTAGCTCGCAATGATGAATCACAAACATGATGTAAATAACCATCTGACTGTCCACAATTATCATACGCACGTAATCGGGACTCGTTTAATTTCAATAAATATGATTTCAGAAAAGGGATGGGTTTTTTCAAATATATTGCAGAAAAGAGCCAAACTAGATCTGACCATTAGTGAAATAAAACACTATTATAAGTCGATAACATTAAACACAAATACATGTTCCTAAAATATTCAGAAACATAATTTTATCTTAAAGCTGCACTTCTCTACATGTGTGTTAAAGCTTATGGATATAGGGATACGGAAGTAAGATCATGGTAAAGTATTAACTTTAATTTAACAAATGCGAATCTGTATTTTTTAATATAATGACACAATGACATTTGTACTTGAATGTAATTAACAGGCACAGATATTACCAGGCTAGAAAAGGAAAAACACAGTATAATTGACCATTTGTTGCAATATCCCGTCTGTCACTGAATTGCTAATGGAGGAATGAATTGTGTCCACTAGAAACCCATTACCGCGCCACAACAAAACTGTTCTGTTTCCTTTGGTGATTCAATTGACGGAACCATCATTGTACTAGAACAGTACGTTATAAAAACATAACCTTACTTGCTATCCGCAATCAATATAATGATCTTTGTTTAAGGAAAAATGAACGAAGCAGAGTGGGTGCGTTTTGAGGCTAATTTTGATCGTAAATTACTTGTTTACTGGTCATCTTTTAAGTCAGCAAAATTATGTTGACCTATAGATAAATAACGGTAATTAATCGCACATAATATTATTATTTCATAAAATGTGATCGAATCGTTCATATATTATGCTAAGCATGCAAAATTGCATAAATGTTTATCGGGTTGTAATAGAATAAAATTGTGGATAGAGATATGGACTGGTAATGTTGGGCTATGCTGCTCATTGGTTCCTAATGTAACCCTCATAAGATTCAAAAAAATATCTTTAAACATTGATTAAAAAAGATTCTAGTTGTATGTAATTGCCTTTTGAATACGTTTCATTATTTTAAGACGTATTCTAATACGAATTGTTTTTCCCCGCATTGGTATGTTGATGTAATTTAATGTTTGTTATTGCCTTTCATACGGCTGCGTATTTTAAGTCTGCTGTCATTTGTTCGGGTGTTTTTGTGTTTGTTTAACTGAAAGTTATATTTAATTCAACATAAACATAAACTATAATAAAACATGTTTTTTAATCAGTGTCGAAAGTTTGCTGATTCCATACGTAGAATCTACCACTTTAAGTTATACATACCATATTTCATCAAATAGTCAATTATTTACTCCTAGAACAAACATACAGCGATATCTACATGTTTTAAAAGGTAAGTTTGTATTTAGATGAATACTAAATACATCGCAAATACATTCTTTTAATTCAGAATTTCATAAGTATGGATTAAATTTGCTCTATTGACCAGTGGAAGATGTAGATTAAATGATATTTTTTATTGTGACGTCAACCGAGCATGTAAAGCTTACTGAAACATGCAAGGTCATATAAAGTTGATATTTCTGGCTTTAATGTATTTAATATTATAAATTTCGGTTTGTGTGTAACCATAGTATTGTTATCTTAACTCTCTGTTAATATTATAAATGGGAAACATGTTAACCTTATGTAAACTATTTAACATGTCGTCCTATTTGTTGCTAAAGATAAACCTACACAACCCAGAATGGTAATTTTGCATCTAACAGCCGATATTATTTTGCGTTTACCTGACTTACACAACGATTATCTGAATGTACATGTATGATGTCTCTTAAGATTGGTAATAGCGATTAGAGGAAGTCGATATCCGCTTGGATATCATATCATCTGGTCTGTAGATATATAACCATGCAGTCAAATGGTAATTACATTAATTTGATGTGTTTTGTTATTATTTTCTTAGTGCACCTAAGAGGCTGAAGTTTCAATGTGTGTATATAAGAATTGCTTTGATGAGAAAACTCCAATTGTTACAAAACCAATTCGACACGGAAATATATATCCGCTGCAATATCTTTTCGCAGAGAATTCTTTAGGGAAATAAGTACAGATAACCACTAAAGAGGCAACCAGTCTATATGAGTTTATCGTGGCATCTGAAAAAAAAGACAGCAAATATATTACAAAGTTAGCTATCAAGAGATACTCGTAACTTAAAAATTGCACATTCTCTGTCAGTTATGAATACTAGGTTTTTCGTGCATTAAGCAATGATATGTGTACACGAAACGGGGATTAACTATGGCAAGTTATTCAATCAAAATCGTTTATTTTGCCATTCCATTTGTTCGGTTACGCTTATCGCTTTGGGTAGAGAATAAACGGCATATTCTTATTTAATAGCAGAAACCGTTTTGAAATGTAATCAGGCATATAAGAAAAACTTTGCGAAACCGAATATCTCAAACAAAGTATCTTTTCCTTAACGATATTCATATGTTCGATAAAGTTTGCGATATAAAGCTTCTTTGCGATCATTTATTTATGGTTGTTATATTATATTTCCATTTCTTTTATATAATTTTTACCTTTTAAAATAGCCTTTTTCATGGGATGTTTTCATTTTCCAATAAGATTTTTTTGTTTTCCCATTGGATTTTTTTCCCATATGAAAAATGAATTGTTTCTTTAAAAAAATGAACAAAACTTAGCAAAAAAAAAAGGTTTATGATGCCTTAAATCTAAATCTTAGCATAAAAAAACGAAAAACCCATCAAGCAAGTGGGAAAATTCCCAGGGAAATATAGCAAACAAATCCCATTGGAAAACGAGCAAACCAATGGGTAAATGTAACGAAAAAATGATAATACATTTCATAGTGTAACACGACGCAATTTACTCAAAATATTTCATTTATAAAACAATAAGACTTTTAGTGCACACGTTATCACAAAGATGGTCATCTTAAAGAAAAAGTATACTTCAATTTGCTTAATTTCGGTTTTCACAAAGTTTCTCCGATGGCCCTTTTCTGCTTAACAGCCGATACAAAAAACCTATTATAATTGTATATACGGTGTGAAAATATGCTGGTATTGAGTTACACATTTTACATTTACGTTTTCCATGGCCAGTAATTCACACTGGCATGTACAGCCCATTGCGATAGTAATAGTAATTCAACTTAGAAACGCTTTCCTCACCTATTGCATAGCTTGTTCAAATGTGACAAAACAAAGTACCATTGTCTCTATTCTCAGCTGAGTAAATATCCCATAAGCAGATGTATTAGATCAGAGGATTTCGATGTAGTCCACTACAGACACGGTGATCTAATTGTATACATCTTTTGTACGCTATTGGAACTCAAATATTTCATAAGAGATTGGTTTTCATTAATACCTACATGTTTAAAATTTCACGATGCACACACTGTGCGACATATTATACCAAACCATTAAAGCCACACAACTTATTTGGCAAAGTATATTTAAGTATAAATAAGAAACATATTGTATCTATGCCAATTAGAATATATATGGTTGTTATAAGGTAGAAATTCGTCTTTGTTGCGCTTTAAAACTTAAAAATAATCGCGTTTGTCGAAATGGACGTATACGTCTAGAAATCCTACTTTCGGTTTTAAAAGCATTTCAGTTTGAAAAATAATAAATTACTTTCTATCTAGGCTATAGATTTAATGTTAGCTATGCCAATAAGAATATATATGGTGGTTACAAGATAGAAATCTGTCTTTTTTGCGCTTTAAAACTTAAAAATAATCGCGTTTGCCGAAATGGACGTATACGTATAGAAATCCTACTTTCGGTTTTAAAAGCGGTACCGTTTGAACAATAATAAATTACTTGCTAACTAGGCTCTAGATTTAATTTAAGCTATGACAATAAGAATATATCTGGTGGTTACAAGATAGAAATCCGTCTTTTTTGCGCTTTAAAGCTTAAAAATAATCGCGTTTGCCGAAATGGACGTGACGTATAGAAATCCTTTTTTCGGTTTTAAAAGCGGTACCATTTGAAAAATAATAAATTACTTGCTAACTAGGCTATAGATGTAATGACATTTTTGCACACTTTCAAATTGCATCTATATGTATTGATTTACATGTTTTTTCATTTCAAGGTGTGTGGCTTTAACCCAAAACAATCCACACATTTACAGTCGATGCTAAAATATAGAATGTTCTCTGAATATGCACAGATTTTGAGGATTTACACAGTAATCCTAACTAATAATGTGGTAAACCCCTTGTATTTTGTTATATCACACATAACTTCGTAAAATCAATAAGCAAGTGAATGGCACAAAGTTAACATAATTATGCTTTTTATCAATAATTACACGGTATTTCTATAGTTATGCAATATCATATGAACATCGGTCTGGTTGGGGCCCGTTTGAATTTAAAAGTTGTTTTATTGCCAGTAATGAGTGCTTTAGTATTTGTAAAGAACTTATCAATTTCATGATGTATGTCATATATGTTTTCATCATTGAAAGGATTTTTCTGTCAAATTCAAACGAAATATTGCGACTTAAAGGAACATTCACCTCGAGGCCAGCCTCCGACCTAAATTTATGTTTTTAATTTATTAAATTTAATTTAAATATATGTTTTTTGTTGTTGTTGATTATATTAAATGCAAGGCTCTAAATAATGACAAAGGCACTATTTTCCTCTAATAGGTTAATGGCGCAACATGGCAACGTGTATATGTTTATTTATGTCTTCAACCAAGATGTCTTATGTTTTAAGATTAATTTCGCTAAGCGACAACCTTTGTCAACTATGCAATGTCACCCGAATGGTTCTAATGTATAAAATCATGCAACGATTAAAAAGATCTCTACATTTACAAGATAAATGTAAATAAAATAAACATGAATTAAGGATTTACAGTTATGTTAAGAAATTGGCTGAATATACTGATTGTTATCGGTCGGCTATGATTGAAGATCTAGTAAAGAGAGAGAGAGAGAGAGGGGGGTAGGGGAGAGGAACACATTATACACATTATCGAATTACGTCAACACTGCTATGGTTCTTTTTGTTGTTTGTGTTAGTCATTTGTCGATTCCAACATTGTGTTAGTACAGTGTGTTTCCTCGCTTTACGTCCATAACATGAAATATACAATATATTTTCAGTATGCATTATTGTCATTCGAATCTGATCATCATTGCGACAACCCATAAAACATCAACCTTCTCATCCACAATCAATATGATTATCTTTTGTTAAGACATGGTGAAACCGCTCAATTTCGTATTACCCCAATGATGATATGTCAATAACCCCGTTTAGTAAGACATGGTCTGATAAACCGAAGTTGTTTATGTATCAACTAAGAGTCTTTATAGATATGTTGTTTTATAAATAGATTGAAATACTAAAATGTAACATTACTTTAATTTGTATATTAGTGTGAGTCATACTAGTCGTTTTGGGTTATTTCTTTATTCATATTGTACAAGCAAAGTCTTCTTGCAATATTGCATATTAGATTGTATATATTGTGACTTGAATATAAAGTAACATTTCAATGTTTGTTGGGAATTTTCGGTTGCTTATTTTATTGCTTCATAAGTTTTGACTAGTGTTCAAGTTTAAAAATTGCCTTGCAGTTCAATTCATTGTATTAAGATTTAAATATTAGATTGCATTCTTCAGTTGTTTCGGACCAATCTATAATCGAATTGGAATTTAACTGTCATATCGCAGACAATCCATGTTTATCCTTCATCCTCGGAATCATTGGGGAAATAAATACAGAGAGCCTCTTAGGTGACGGAAATCCAATACGAGTTTCATGTGGCTTCGGATATAGAAAGCTAAAGAATTACACCATGAAATATGTAGGGATACCTGTTGTTCTCCAAAACTCTTTATTTGTTGAAACAAAACATCGAAGACGTGCGTACATAGAATGTTTACTAACTTTATACACTTTTAATTAAGGTTGGCATGGTTTGTGATTTGGAAACGATTTGAATGGGTCAGCGTTGTTTGTACCCAGAGATAAGCTGTTTTGTTCCAAAGTATAACTTATTCTGCAGTGAGCATTTTGTAAGCACGAATGAGCATATTTGTGTCTTGTCATGCATTTGCACGAAAGAAAAATAGTACGAATAAACGAGTCGTGTTGGTCGAATATAATATTCATACTCATAGCAAATAAATATCGAAAGATGAAGGTGAGCTTCAGGTCTGATTTTGATGCTAGACTCTTTAACAAACTGTAACCCCTAACTCTGGATAACAAGTTGTCCGTTTACAGTGCAGGGTGTAGGCATATTTGCGTATGTCTTTCATTGGTAACCATTTATATTCTTAGGTGGAGATGAGCAAGCATGCGCTTTTGTGTGTGCTCTAGAACATTCCTTGATCTGAGCGGGATTGGAACCAGGAATCCTCCGATTCCTAGACCAGCATCTTACAACGAGACCACGGTCCCATATTAATCGTATTTTCCTAATTCAAATATCGAATGGCAGTTTCAATATGCAACATAATTCATTTGTATTTGGTACATGTAATAATTTTGATAAATAAAATTATAAAATTGGACCTCGTTTTTTTTCATTTAGATACACATCATTACGCTATGTAGTTCGTATTTGTTTCCTTAGATAACATGTATAATGTATTTGTGACAAATGTATCTATTAAAACCGTCTAATATGAAGTTTTTTTTCGCATAAAATAGCATGTGCTCTATGCGATTTTATCGATATGACATTTACAGCGATATCTAAGATGTTTCGGTAATTCAGCTTTAATATATATATGAATATTATCTAAGCCAAAAGCAATTGTTATTTTGTTACAATGAGTATGTTGGATATGGTTGAGGATTTAAAACGGGGTGAACATAACTCAAATATACATGTCATATGTATCGAAACAGGTCTTAGTTGGGTAGGGAATATGGTGTCCGCCAAGTGATCGCAAGGTCAAGGGTTCGATCCCCACTGTGGGAGCGTTCTTTAGATTTCCGCCATAGACAATCAATGCTGGTTCACTTTACTGGAAACGGACCCGAATCATCGAAACTATTAAAATAAGCCTTAGGCTTCCTAGGCACTCGAATTAATATAAATAATTTTTAACAAATCGAAACAATGATCACTTGCACGATTGTAATAACGATATTAAACTTTAATTAATAACTACATGTAGTCTCCTTAAACGATTGCTCATATGACCACATACTATTATGTATTATTGCAATTTTTAATATTCTGCATTCCCACGCGCATGACCTGTATATTGCCAGTTTATAAGGCATTTTAAATTAAACATTGAACTATATTTTACTGAATATGTACCTAGCCGCAAATGGATGAGCTGCCAGTAAATCCTATTTCAGTTTAATGCTAATTTTAAAAACACTATATTTAACTCCAACTTAAAGATACACTCACATACCCCGTAAAAGTTATGTTTCCAAAATGCTTACAAACTAAAATAACTGTTATTTTAAAATATTCTGGTAAATAACCATTTATTTAACATTGTCCACTTGGAAACCACAAAGCATAACAACTATTTAATGACTTTCGTTGTTATAAACGGGCTTTGTAACATGCAGTATTACCATAAAGCAAACGCAAATAAAGCGCAAACATCCAAACAGTAGAGTCAGCCGATCCGTTTGCCAAACCGCATGCCCTCGTGAAGATGTTAAGAATCATAAATATGAAGCTAATCACCCTCTGTCTGTCTTCATGCCTCCTACACATTGTAATTCATCAACTGGTTTCATACATCGGGAACTTTAACTGACATGGTGTCTGCAAAAACTCAACATTTGTTTATTATTTTGATAATACACAGCCAAAAACGGCACCTTATGCGAAAGATTTTTGAGAGTATAAAATACAAGACATACAATTTTTTAACGTTAACCCATTTATGCTTAGCGTCTAGAAAAAAGGCCTTGGCAAACAGTCTAAACGTGTAATTGTCCAAATTGTATTTATATCGTTGAAAAATGGCATTAGCAAGTACATATGTGCCCACTAAAGATTGGACATTGTTGTTTAGTTAATCTAATGACATCCGAATCTAAAAGTTGTTGCGGAAATATTGTCTGTTATAAATACAACACATAACGTGATTTCCATAAAGATGATCCTAATCTCCCTTTAAGGATGGATGAAACACCAGGCTCGTTTGTGTATGTTGAAGCACATGTGGATCGATCATTACTTGTTAACTGGTTTTCGTTTATGGCACCCTGTACAAATTTGGATCTCTGGATCAATAAGGCAATCGTTAACAAATAATATTCCAATATCAATTTGTACTTAGTGTACCAGGGATTAAATGTTATCAGATTGTTAACATCTATTCACCAAACAAGCGCAAGTACAATATCTATATTTGGTAATTATTATATCATATAGACTTAATATTAGATATACAATATAAGGCTAGATATATTTGGGATGATTTCTATTATAGGGTGAATTTCCCATATGATATGATCGAGGATTGTGGAACGTTAAATTACTGATCTAATCACTAGTCACTGCACGTTCGTCTAGTAAG
This sequence comes from Dreissena polymorpha, assembly GCF_020536995.1. Lineage (NCBI taxonomy): Eukaryota > Metazoa > Mollusca > Bivalvia > Myida > Dreissenidae > Dreissena > Dreissena polymorpha. The sequence goes on along the minus strand of NC_068365.1, from coordinate 26,943,272 downwards.
GAATATTTTGTCAAATTAGTATGAAAAGCCATTAAGATGAAGAAAAGCAGATACCAATTTAACGATAAATAAAATATATTACACTTATTAAGAAGTAATCGCTACAGGGAATGCAAGGGCTAAACATATATTACTGTCAATGAAACAAAAGACGCGATTGTCCAATAATTATATACAAAATAATTCAAGCCCAATGAAATGTTTCTCTGGAAAAAAACACAGGTTCATATGAGTGCATAATGTACCATTGTTTCATTCTATACCAATAGCTAAGTCACACAACCGACTCTATAAGCACTGGTTCCACTGTATTCCAATAGATTAATGTAAATTGTATTTGTGTTGCTCTTATGGGAACATTGAATCTTAAGGTTGCTGTAAGTTGTATTTATGTGGCTATATTATATACGTTTACCATAGCAATCATTGCATGCATATACACACTAGTTGTGTAAAGCATTGCTATTGAGACGTATGAAGAATACAAAAACACAAAAGCCTCATAATAAGCACATTTGTATTTTTCATCAATGTGTCGCCTTATTTAATGATAGCCTGATCACATAATTCGCATCATAGCGTCCCTTGCGTTTCGTAGTTAATTTTTATATCGCGTATTTCTTTCCAAAGACAATATGAATTAACATGATTACAAAAAAGATAACCATTTCTAAGCATGCATCATCATTTCAAATATTCCTCAAAATAAATAAACGGCGTGTTTTGAGCATGTGTAAAGATGTTTGAACCTCTAATAAAAAAATTAAGTTTTCACGGATTTCAAGACTTGTTTCCTATATGTTTGATAACGCATTCAGTAGAAATTATTGTTACTTTTCAATTTTTAAACAAAATGGGAAATGCATTGACACCTTGTGTTCGGTAGATCAAGATATATAACCTTTTATGGAAAGGCATCCTAAAAAAAAATCAACTGAGTTGATATCATTTATCAATAGCATGAACGTATTGTATTGCACGGTTTTATTATTGAATACTGTTTATGGTTTTGGCTTCGAAATGGTTTAATTCATCTTATATATCGGACAACATTTATTCGCTGATAAGGGTCACAAGTTTCATGGACTCAAAGATCCAGGAACTTATCAAATCATGTCCTTGAATTTGCATGCTCATCTGATGTAACAGTATTTGTGCATTGTATGTTATTTGCTCTACATAATGTTATATTGTATTTTGAACAACGACAGTCTTGCTAATTTAGAGTTCTTAAACCGGGAATGAATAAATATGTCCGGGCCCAAAGCGACTGTAATTTCGTTGGATAATGTCAGGACGTTAGGCATATCGTGCTACTGAGAAGCTTATCAATTTTTCATGAGCTGTAATGCTTGGGAGGTTTTATAAACGAGGTTTATGGTACAATGTACTAATAAGGATACAAGTCATGCAAAACCGAGTGCCGCTTCTAGGCTACGTTTCTCCTCGTTGCAAACATGTCGTAATAATCTTGCGCATTCCCAAACAAATTTCGTCGACATGTCTTCTCTTTTTCCAACATTTTGATGCGTTTTACCGATTAAACAAAGTAACACCAATTTGCTGAAAGTTTGGGGAATTTTCATTTGACATATGCTAGTCCAACCTGGTACATTCTCGAAGATAACTATTCGTTCGTCGTAAAGAGATGGAACGTAGCTAGTACTAATATTGCATATATTGGTTTAACTCGTTAAACAGTGTGATTATCGTATGTACGTCGTGCTTTTGTCATGTAAAGGTTAAAGCGAACTCGAGCTAATGTAATTCTGAAACAATTCTACGACCAACTCGTCCAATCTACGAAGGGTTAACATTCGCGCGATATCGAAGCTCAAATACACCGCAGTGTGATAAAGCCTAAAATCTTAACTTTTAAGGTTTTAACGTAAACACATAGCATTGGAATTCAACTAAATTATGTTTTAATTATCTTTCAATTTAGTAAAGAATTAAGTTAGATTCACCTAAAATAATGAATATAGCCATGTATTCTTTGTAAATTCACAATGATCTTGCACGAGTATTTGATTAAGAAAACTTACAAAGGTTTAACCGATAGCAAGTGAATGAATAAACGTGGAGACTTCTATATCTAATTTGTATGTAGTAGCCTGTATTCTGTCTAGAAACTAGCTTATTTCATTACAACATTATATAATTGCTTATTTGAATATGTGTTCGGGTCAACAATTGTTTTATCAACATATAAGTACTCAATCATAATGTTATACTATTATTATGATTATTATTTTATATTTTCGCTCTCCAAATGTCCCAGTCAAAGTCCTGAGAATAGAAATCATATCAACCTGGCATGCATTCTATGTAAACAATAACGTAAAAAACTATTACATTATTTAATACATTTAACATAATAGAACACTGTTAAAATTCCAAATAACAGTAAAAGTACACTGAAAATCATTACGACGCAGGATGAAGCAATGTGATGGTGGCTTTAGAATCAATGAAATTGCTTCGTCTAAATCATGTTCAATAACGATTCGACTTCCGTTATAATTAGTAGGTTACAAAGCAGTAATACATTAATAGTTGCACACCAGCATCTGTGTTAAAAGCAATGGAGCACGATTAAAATATAAATAAATGTATATCTCCTGCGTCTTAAAAAATATAATATGATATGTTCGCTCTCCAAATCTCCAAGTTCATTTGTGGGACAGAAGTACACTACAACAAATGATTGGATTGAAAAGGGCTGGCGCAGAAGCGCCAACCGGCATATATTAATTGCTAAATAAGAAAGCAATCATAGAAATAAAACATTAAAAAAACTAAGACATGCTCTTGGAATTTAATTCGCAGCAAATTTAGTTAGGAAAATTAATATAGATGGTTGAGGAGCGCCAAGTCTCACGTGAGTTTACAAATGCAAAGCTTAAATATGAAGGTGTTATCGCCATCATGAGTTTGCATTTTTTTATAAAATGCTGCGAATGTTTAATGCAAATGTTGAATTTGAGTCTCATTCGACAAATAACGAGATGGTTATTCTAATACACAATATCTGGGTTGCACTATTGAAAAATAAATAAGGCAATGAAAGTTTGACATTAAGGACACTGTTTTAAGCTAAACATTTATTTTTTATCATTGCATACTATATCTGTGTTTCAATCGTGTTTCTATTACAAAGCCTGTCTTTAAATCGACCCTATGCTTATACGTACTTATATGTACTTTCTTTTGAACTAAATAAATAGTGTTTAAACCAAATCGACCCTATGCAATGAAAGGGCTCTTTCATGATCATAGCCAGCGAGATATAATCCTATTTAACGGTGTTCTCCGACGCACCTCAAGGTCGCAATGCAATAATAAAAACTCCATAATTGCAATTGTATTGCGCAACGTTTCTGTTAACATGTTTTTGTTATAGGTACATAAAGGAACTTAATGAAATGACATAATAGTTTGTAAACGTTTTGTTATAGTCATAGAATATCAAAGATCAAACCCTTAAAAATAGACGATCTTATAGCAAGTTGGCCGTAAGTTCAGACGGTTGGAATGTTCTGTCCTTATATTTAACGTTTGTGATGCCTTTATGAAGTTATTCTTACTGTATGTTGCGATTCATCGTTGGTGATTTCTATATTTCTAATGTTATTTACCTTATGGCTGGACCAGAAATATGATTCCAAACAACGACGTTGGGTACACGCACATCAATTGAAATAGGGTTATGTATGTACATGAACCACATTATACTTAGACAAAAAGTATCTGCTCATTTCTGATAATGTTCCCGACGAATATTACAAACTATTTAAGTAGCAATCCCCCATCTTCAAGAAATACTAAACACAAAACTGCCAAAATGAAGTGATAATAACCCGCGGATATTTCTTGATTACTCAAACTTAATAAATAAGATAAAGAGAAGACCAATGACTTCCTCATTGCAGTTAAGTGACCGATCAGTCTGACCAAAACCGTTGATAGGTCTGAAGCCGAAGCATGTTAATATAATGCGAGAAGACACACACATGGTTGTATTATTTATTAAATTATACCACTCATTTGAGAACTTGCATTTTAAAATATAATTAGTTCACATGACATAGATACCTTCAGCGTGTACATGACAAAGAAACATCTTGACTATGTATGGTATAATATGAGTAAATAGACTCATGTACAAACTTACTTTTAGAGGGACAGATACTTTACTGAAGCTACTCTAAACGATTCTTATATCCGCTAAAATCCGATTTTTATTTGATACCAGGGTTCGAAAACAAAATAGCCATTAGGCAATATTATTCCACGGTATGTTGTCGTGAAACTCTGCCTTGTGTGACTCTATGATTACCAGACGAAATGAATTATGCACGAGCAGAAGGATTCATAAACACTTTGAGCAAGGTTTTGTTTTCAAAACTGGCCACACATTCCGTGAATCAATCATCGAACCTGCATGATATGACAAACGACTATGCATCTGAGCGTATTCATATGTGAATGTCAAAACACGGAAACAATAGATCTACACTCAAAAGGAACCCCACGAAAAACATGTGTTTTTAATGGATTAACCATATGCATATTAACACTAATGCCAATATTTGTTCCGCAAACAGTTCATGCATAATCAGACACTTGTAAATAGCTTTTCATCATTTCTCCTAGTTTTTATGTACTTAATGTAAGCACTCAATCCTTAATGAGCAGGTGATGAGTACTGGAAATAACCTGTTCATCGTTTATGTTAAGCTAATTGCTTACTCTACATGAGTGCAAAATGCGTAGGAATGTTTATGTTCCTTTGAAACATTTTTCGTAACATTGTACACATGTAATCAATACGATGTTGTGTTCCCCGCAAATGCAATATCAAGATCATACGACGTTGTCAAAGTCCAAATACAACACTGAAGTGACACGGATTATTTTAGGATATTTTGGGCATTCGCCTCGCCAACCAGCCCAAACGTAGGTTCATCCTCTTTTCACGGCAAGACAGGCTAAAGCGTTATGCTTACATAACCACACTTAAGTTGATATGCTGACTTGTAATCAATATCTTGTTCAATCTGTACATAACTCTAAACTTTACACTGAACACAAAGCGAAATGATTGAAATTATGTGCAGTCAATAGTCCAATTTAATTCATAGTAACACGTTTAAAACGCACACGGGTTATGTGTGCATATTATTGTTGCAAAACGATTCAATAAATTATGTCACAACAACGTATAACTTTTATTAAGAAAGCCGCACGTCTATTCGGATAATGATAAAATACAAGCTCCAAATAAATCATAAAGCAGAACGTACTACATGGAAATAATTTGTGGGAAGTAAGTTGATTTTATACGAACCATTTTATACAAGTGTATGTTTTTTTAAACGCGCATTATTTAAACAACTCAAAAGGAGAAAGATAGATTATTCTACTTATGTCATATCGATTTTTGAAGAGCGAAAAACTATAAAATTTAATCATCGCATGAGTTTAATTTACATAAGGCTCCTGGACGAAACATGTTTTAAATAGGACCAATCATATTACTGCATTATGACACATTAAATTATGATTACGAGAATAATGCATAATACAATAAAAGCAAACATAGATCGTTAGACTTCGAGAAAGCCTTGTGGATAATGTCTGAACCTAAGAAAGCGTACTTTGAACCTGCCAAGCTTTAATAAATCAGTATGCATAATTCAACCAAAGCAAAGTCAGACATTCACGGCGAAATTTAAACAATACAGTTTTTAGTCATCCGTCTTTTTTGGGATCCTTCGCTAAAAAAGTATGAGAGTATATAATCAGCATTTTAACAGACAGTCCTGCTCATGTTTTATTTTAACTTGTGATCGAAGTTCTCATACAATAATGTCCATAAACGATACACAATGTGCTAAACCGACTAGAACTTTGAATACGGTCAATAATTATTATTTTAATTGTGAAAAAATATATCGTTAGTGGAAATGGAAGCTCACGTTTTAAAACATACGAAAAATATGCGACTTGCAATGACGATGACACGCGTTTTAAAGTAATATCTACATTAAACATGCATAAATAGTTTTATACGCGATCGGTCTGTAATTACTTGTCAGTGAATAAATATATAAACTCAATGGGGCTTAAATGGGTCGTGTTAATCAAATTATCGGACATATAAAAATAAGTCAATATCTGCAAAATAAAATTGTGAACATATTTTTTAGACCGATGGTTAGTTTGCTTTCTTAAAGTATTATTTAAAATATATAAAAAAAATTTAAATCTAAAATATTTAAATTCAGATCTTTTTTACTTGAATCATCTTGTATGCATTAAAACGCTGTAATCGTAAAAACAGCAACTTGTTGAAAAAAGATCAGTTACAGGCGTGAACAATAAAGACTCAACGGGTAAGATAGGCAGACTGCTGTCAATGATTTGAACGGAAACACAATCACACGCGTAGTTACATTTTATATTCGCCATTCCTTTCGGGTTATTAATCTTTCCAGTGCGTTTATTGGCAATAGACACATGTGATGGCCTTAATAGCAAACTTTCACCTTATTGCACAATATTAACTGACTAATACATGCATTTGATAAACCCTTAAATATGTTTTTCCCTCCTGATAACGTTTCTGGTGTACGTATTTTATCTATATATTCGATATCAAACATATTTTACCGAGCGTTTTTGGATTGTGTTGTTAATGGTTAATGATCAATGGCGTTAATGTTAATGCGTCTTAGATACATGAAACACGTTAATTTTAAGAAGTGTACACAAAACTTATTATTTGTTTAATATATTCATTTTAACATAGGTAGCAATGTGGGCTTAAATGTGCCATTAAAATAATTTAAGGTAACTTGATTAAACCACTCAGAACGATGTTTCAAGATTTAGAAACATTATGTCCATGCAACATATGTACATGTGAATAAGCTTTGTATTGAAAACTATTTATAAAAAGGCTCTTGTTAATATGCTTATATTGTCTCGCAGCACGCAATAGGAATACAATAATGATTGACATCTGGTTAAGACGTTTCTTAACAGCAACCGTTATTATGAATGTATGTGTCCAGACATCATAGATTGTCACGCTATCAGCTACAGTCATATGTGATGTTAGTAAGGTGTAATGCTATAAGTAACACAGCTTTTGACCCCTACCGTTTGATACAGCGTCAGTCAATTAATATTGGGCGACAGTTCTAAAAAATATGCTTATACTGTCTTTAATCACGAAATAGGAATAGACAGCATAATTGCTATCTGGTTAACGCTAAAACGTTGCTTAAAAGCAACCAACTCTGTATTTATGTACTTATGCACCCAGACAGCATAGCTTCGCACGCTATTTGCTTCAGCAGTATGTGATTTTATTAAGTTATAATATTATAAGTGACACGGCTTTAAACCAACTCCCTACGGTGTGAAACAGGGTCCGTAGACTAGTTTTGGCAGAGGACGTAGCTCCAGCCGATTATTAATTAACTTAAAATTAAATGGAAAAAATATTTTTATATAAAAAAGAAGTTAAATCGTCCTTGTTCTTTGACATGGTAATTTAACCTTTTTTTATTAAATTAGTTTTACTGGTATTTAAGATCGATGTGCAAAAAGCATAGCTTCTACCCCTATAATGTTGGCAATATACACAATTATATTAGCAATATTGCGCAAAATTGTTGAGTCATTATAAGTAATCAGGACGCAATTTCTATTTGCTAATTGCTTTTAACAAAAGATAAACGTCCATGTTTGTGTTTTTATTTCCTTTAGCACACAAAAAATGGCAGAACTTGATCATACGAACAGCATTCAAAACTAAATATTCAACACAATCAAAACGGACATCTTCTGTTGTTTATAATGCAACATAACACATTTACTTATGCCTTCGAAAGAAGTAAAGTGCTGTTTACGTAAACACTTGTTGTGTTATCATGGCATATGTGTTTACGTTGACAGTATGCCTATATACATTTTGTATGAGTTTATTTACACGCAAAGGTTGCTGGGCGTATAGCAAATTAACTATCAAACTATGTAATGATGCAACAAATTGGCATCTTAAAAATAGCAAATCTCAATCAGAAAAACCCACGGCACATTAAATGCGAGTCAGAGGCGTACACAATATCCATGAAACGTTTTATTTATAATAATAACTCAATGTATTCCTAAATTGATATAGAGAATAATAGGTTAGTGTTGATTATAGATCAGGTTTATCATGCGAGGCTTAGAAAACAAAAAGCACGAGCCTTGGCGAGTGCTTTTTCGTTTTCGTGCCGAGCAAGATAAACCTGATCTATAATCAACACTAACCTATTATTCTATTTATCCCACTTTTTATTCAGTAAACTATTTTTATTTAAACAAAATAAGTTTTCATGAGTGTCTGTCGTACTTTGATAATGACTGTAGTGTAACCAAGGTCAGTGTATTACTCCGCGTTCCAAAAATAACCGCTGATCAAATAATCATTTTTTGTTTAATCTGAATATCGTTCTGTAACAAAGTGTCGAGCGTTATTTATTACACTTTTAATCATATTGAATTGCAAATCTTTAAGTTTTATGATATCAATATGGCATTAAGTTGTTATATACAAGGAACTACATTTGTTTACAACGTAGCCTAACACCACACACAATTCACTTTCGATATCAAACTATCGAGTCGATCACGAGGTGCACAATATTTCCTTCTTTGTTATAATATGTGGTTATTTCGTGACAAAATAACAAAGATTACTTGGATTTAAGCTAATTATATACATTAACATTTTGAATGTTGAAAGTGGCACCAAAGAATTGTGAGGCAAAGTTGTTCGAACTAGAGAAAGACATTTGCAAGTGAAGTGACTGGGTGGGGCGAACATCAAGATCAACTTGTTCGACGGTAGACATCGGTTGTCTAGGCTGCATTTCGGCCATCGTTTCAGTGCGTGAAGGTGAACAAGAGGAATCTGTTGGATTGTTACATTTACTGGACTGAGCAAGAATGAACACTTTTGCTGCTGTTCAACAGATATGTTGGAATAATTGGTTATGGACTGGACATTTTTGTGCCCTGTTATGGCCATGGTTTCAGTGGGTGGAATGTTTGCATTTCGAAGTTTTTGGACCAGGAATTTGCGAACTGAGTGGTTCGTTATTCTCTTGTACTTGAGAAAGCCGGCGTCTTTTGCCATGGCCTTCAGCATCTGACCTAACTTGTTGACACCCAATTGTTGACGCAAGAATCACCGGGATGCAGTGTCATTTGTGCGTATTGCCAGGTAGAAAAGATGCTTTCAAGAAAAATCAGATGGACGCATATCCGAGTACATCTTGTAAATGAACACAGGATTTCTTGGTCCAGACGATTGTTTTCTACGGTCAAAGGGGAGCAACTCGAACTGACTTCTTCAAAGGGGAGCAACAACAACAGAACCTATTTGCATAGTGTTAAATTTACCTAATACTAGGTTTTAATGACAATAAATGACAAAAAACTCGTTTATTTGCTACTTTCCTTTGTTTTAAGGTCATTAAGATTGACAAACATTTGAGATTGTTTTTATTATTGATGCACTTGGCAAATACAGGTGACGAGGTGCGTGGGAAAAAGTAGTCCCGGTTCGGCAGTTGATGACGTCATTTCGTGCCATTGATTATAGCCTTGCCGTTGATTATAGATGAAATTTAATCAACGGGGCTTTAATCAACCGATTTCGCTGTAAAAGTGGGATAAAACAAATTACGTAATGGTGCAAATCTGCTGCAATTTGCTGCTTATCGTGCGGTGTTCTGTTTGAAATCAAGAAAATGTGCACTCAAATAGTAATGATTCTTTGTATCATCTTAATTTTCAAATAAAATGAATCGCTTATTATTAAAACAATAAAAACCACATATCGTAAACTGTACGCATAGCTTAGGAATTATCGTCTTATATATGTCTACTTAGAAATACGATTTCATTTATTATTTTATTTTATTTTGTGTGCGGGTTTATATTAAAAAGCGAAGTTCTATTCAGCTTTAATGATAGCATGACAAAACAGTATTATATACTACAATATTGTACGCACGCACGTAAAAAACTTCTATTTAGAATTTCTAACAGTGTCATTATTTTTTTATATTTTGTATTTTATGTAGTTTAGTTGCGATCAGTAAATATCACTGTGATTACTCATTTACTGTGAACACTACTAAATGGCATAATTTAATTTGTGTATATCTCTCACCATTATAATAAGCTAACATTTTCTAAGGAAAAGATCCCGATAATGTTGTAGAACTTTAGGTCTAACCCTTTTTTATGATGTATGTATGGACCAAATGTGTATAAATGTCATGCTTTTGGAAATAAAATATGTTTAAATAAACAGTAAATCGGTTAAAGTTTGAAGAACAGAATCTTAATATTATTAAAGCATGCACAAACAACTGACAATATTTTTAACTCACATTAACAACATATATACATCCAAAATAAAGTTATCAGACCATTTAAAGATTTTTACGTACAATATTAAACTTGACAATAGTGGTAATTTGAACATCCTTGTTACGCGAAGTTCTAGTTAAGATAATGTTCCAGACCTCTAGCTGGCAATTGTTAAGTCACCAAAAACCGCGAACAACTAGCATTTTTTTTATTCTAAAGAATATATTTATACTTGTGAAAGGGGTAAATTGAATAACAACTTTTCCGACGCTTTTTTGCTCTATGACGTGAGTCAAGGCATGGAAATATTAAACTGTATTGTTGACTAACACAAGTCGAAACGAGTTGAGTATTAAGGCTTATGCTGTAGCTATACATAACATCTTATAAACTACTACTACTACTACTACTACTACTACTACTACTACTACCACTACTACTACTACTACTACTACTACTACTACTACTACTACTACTACTACTACTACTACTACTACTACTACTACTACTACTACTACTACTACTACTACTACTACTACTACTACTACTACTACTACTACTACTACTACTACTACTACTACTACTACTACTACTACTACTACTACTACTACTACTACTACTACTACTACTACTACTACTACTACTACTACTTCTACTACTACTACAAGCGCAAGTGCCGAAACATGATTTGTCGATCGCGAAATGAATGCAGAGCAACGCATGTTCACTCAACCATCAATGCGAACAGTCCGATAACATAATCCAATAAATATTTCTAAGCATTGCTTGATTGCAGTGTATCAACAGGCTTTACCATAATTAACATCTTTAGATGTATGTTATGTAGTTGTACTAATTAACATATCATTAATAATCACACCGTTTCAGTTTCTAAGAATGTTATTATGAAGACATTGTATAAACAAATGCACATGTTGTTGAACATTTAAGTAAATTAGAATACAATTGCAGGCATGCACTTAATAGAGGAGCTGATTGTTGGTATTTACATTGTATAAACAAATGCACATGTTGTTGAACATGTTTCTTTGTTCGAATTAGGACGCATGAATAACCCCAAGTATAATACGGTTAAATCTGCTTTTATGACATATATAAGATAGGCTGATCCATTTCTTTCATGAAAGAAATTGAGAAACTTGAAAATGATATGTTTGTGCCCGTACGCTCTTGTCCGATGTAAAAACGGCACATAGGACTAAACATTACACGGATGTGTAAATATTTTGTGATAATCTAGCTCCCCTAATACTTTTCTTTCATAAGAAGGTAATGAGTTTGCAGCTTCTGAACGAGACGACTTTTCTTTCATAAGAAGGTAATGATTTTGCAGCCTCTGAACGAGACGGTAGTTTAATGCCTTCTTATTTCTACAAAGATTATCTGCGATAGCCTGATGTTCACCTCTTGTGAATCGACGAACACACTAATGAATAGAACATTACACAGGTTCGTTACTTCAAAATTTCAAAGCAATATACATATTTTACATAATAACATTTCAAAATGCACATGTGTTTATTACAAATAATGTTTTATTCTTTTACTTTATAGTCAACTAAGTATATATAGCGTGGAGATATGCAGGCGCCATGTAAAGCTGGTTTGAGCTAATGATACAATTACTATTGAGTCACACGTGGTCATTTATTTTCACAAACTAGTAAACATAAACGCGATAGTATTGTTCTAGTATTCGTGGTCCACCTAATATTATTTTCGTAGAATTCATAATTTGCAAATATATCAAGTTAACGGCTCATGTGTTGAAGCCAAGTCTAGACGTTATTGATGAGACTTTCCGTTTTGGGGGAGATTGATGTACATGTTAAGAGCTTTAAGTATAAATAAGTCAGCACTCAATATTACTATCATGTATTTCAACATATTTTAGCAAACATAGCAACCTTATTTTCAGGAACCTGAACTTAATATATAATACAGCATCATCGTATCTTTTGCACATCTTTATGCAGCTAAATTTACATAAGCGTATTTCTCCAAAAAAACATTATTCGATTGCAAGAAGCGAAAATATATATTGATTATATGTTTCAAATATAATTACATCAAAACTGATTTGTACAGTTCTTATAAGCATTTGATTCCTGGACCAAATGGAACTTGTAACATTCACACTAAGTTAGCTTTATCAAGGCCTGAATATAAACTGGGCATACCTTAAGAAACAAACTACAGACGTGTTCCGCTGTCTTTGGTTCCACTAAATATGGAACAATTACTAGGTGTCTTAACAGGAGCCCATACGAACTCTACAACACAATTATATAAAGAAATAGACGTACAGATTACTAGTCGCAAACCATATGCCCTAATACAACGTCGTTTCAGATGAATTGCATATTTGTAGATGTTCTACAACATAAGTGTATTCCTTTTTATAAACAAAGTCATCGGCAGAAACACAAATTATATAACACGCGAATGCATTAAAAGTTAAGATGCATCAATGTGTTAAGGCGCATGTTAGTAAGCTGTAAAATGACCAAAATCGGTAATACAATCCAAGAGCATATAATTGAATTGTTCAAACGCTGAAATTAAACTAATGTTAGAAATGACAGTGAAGAGATGGCGAAATCATACGTTTTGTCGCTGATGTATACAAAGAAAGGTACCGCCTCTAGTATAGTTACCAAAGTCAGATTCGACTTGTCATTAAGACGCGTGCAAAGTGCATGTGAATAAAGGTATGTTTACCTTCTCATGACAATAGTGTAAGTTATGTTTTAATTTAATTATGGTGTCATGAAGTTAGGTTCTTGATATAAAACAGTAGACTAATAGGTTATTGTTAAGGTAGTGTAAATGAAAAAGTGTGGTGTTCATCGAAGAATTAGTATGCATAGACATAAAGCAGACGGAATAAAACAAAGAGAAGGGTTTTTGTTGCCTTAAATTCTCATAAAAAGTTATAACTCATATTATAAGTTCATATATTATGCAGTTGAGTTATTTGAAAATATTTAGTAGCAAGTGATACGAAGTCGCGGCCACAGTATCTACCTCTCGTTTCTTTCTTTATCTATTGAAACTAGCGAAACAATGTATCGTGTATTAAGCTTTAATTAAAATAATCTGCAACGACAATATGACTACAACGCATTATCATGTGACTAAATATATATATAAAGTCACTAAAGCTATCTGGTATCAAGCATTTAAGTCATACATAAGTAATATCGTTAATATTGGCTTTAGCAAAATCGTTAACAGCGAAACATGTTTTCTAAAATAAGAAGTTCTTTTCCTCGTATGTAGGTACTTCACAAAAAAGGGTAACTCCTAAATGAACGCCAAAATATGGGAAACCGAATTTCATTCATCAAGATTGTAAAGTTAAAAACATTTTACTTCATTGTTAAGTTTTTCTAGCTACGAAAACTAAACATTATTTACTCAAGTATTAGTATACTTATATTATAAAATACTAGACAATATGTTAAACAAATCATCAAATCACATATTATTATAACCTCGGTTTGTAAAAGTCTTTGAATTGTTTCGAAACAATTGATCAAACGTTTATTTAATCTTTTATACAACGACGACCCACAATTGTGGACATTCCAAGAAATATTACAGTATAAGGTACTCGCTTAAATCAGCATGCCCAAACTTTCGACATACACCAAATTATTGGTCTTCTGCATAATCTGAACATGTTTTGTATTAGTTAAGAAATATTAAGGTTATTCCAAAATAAAGGTGTTTGACTGGTTATTATACATTCAAGGTAAATAAGTGCTTTTAGGTGTTCCTTTCAAACAGTATCTCTATGACAACTGTATGTTGTAACTCAGCACCATAGGAGTAATCTTCATATTGATTAACTGTTGTTCATTTCTTTCATTAGTGAGTTGATTTTTTATGAGTTGGTTTTCTTGTTTTGTCGTACTGTTACAGTCTCTCTGATGGATTGTTTTGCTCTCGTAAATCTCAGGATAGTATATTGGTATGTTCTTCAAAATTGTTGCAGCTAAATGTACCAAGTCTTCTCAGGCATTGTATATATTTTTGTTATTCGTACGTATCTTGAGCACTTGCTAGAATTCCACACTGATGCCGAACATTCCAAACTTTGACTGACTTCGCCTTCGTACAATAGGATATCGTTTTCTTAGTTTGTTGTTGCTCTTTTTCTTAGTTAATCAGAGGTGTTAAGGTTCATGTGATTTCTGAACAGCATATTTAATGTGGCTCTAAAGGTCAGTTTTGAATTGAGAATCACACCAAGTATGTTGGTTTAAAAAACTTCGTTTATTTTTTTTTCCATTTAACTTTAGTATAATGCCTCGCATACCTTTACATTATGAACATATTCATTTTTTCTACATTAAGTTTAATACACAAGTAGTCAGTTTAAGAAAGTTGTTTTGTGATACGATTTAAATGTAGATACATAATGTCCTCTTTTGTTTGTAAGTCTATGTCGGCGATTCAAAGTTAAGCATTTTCATGCAATTTAACCATTTGGTTTAGTTATTAAATAATAAGTAAATGATCAAACAACTGACACCCGTCGTGGATGAACGTTGTTAAACCAATATAAGATTTGGTCCCTTATAACCATCGAAAATATTTTGACCATTAGTCATCGTCTGCAATGTTGCTCGAACTCCTTTTCAATATCGAACATCATGTGTTGAATCATTGCAGTTCGGATCAGATGAAAAGTATAGTACTCGGCGCAGCGTCAAATGAGTTGTTATGAAGACTAATGAAGTCACTTTGATTATCCAATAGATATTTATTAATGTAGCCGACGTAATTTTGAATTGTTTTGGTAAATTGACTTCAAAGAAACGCGTGTGTGTATGTTTTTTTTGCGGACAAAAATTGCAGAATAAAGAATAAAATAGTTCTTATATTTTACAAACGATTAAAAACACACTGTAAAATACAAATACTTTACGACTTCGTGTTGCTTATTTTGAAAATAACCAACGGTTTGTCGTTGGTTATACGTGTGGTAGTTACCGTAATTGTGTGTATAGGTGTCGCTTCTCAACTAACGGTTTGATTTTGTGCAATGCAAAGCCAAAACTTACAATATACAGGTGTATGCACTGTGAAGCGGGGCTCCTTGAAGTTTATTTAGCATACATAAATTCAATTTGTTATAAATTTACATACAAATACCAGCGCTCGAACACATCTGTATCGGAAAAACGAATACATAGACTATTCACGAATTATATTATTCTAATCGTCGTTACCAAAGCGCTCCCCACCCCCTAAACCCCCCCCCCCCCCCCAAAACAGGAATGCCTAAATAAGTATTGTATCTGAAGAATGTAGTGATGTCACATCTCTATGATTTATAAATATTCCATAATACATTAATTGTCATTCATAAAATATATTTATTTAAGGAACCTTTTCAAAGATATTGGCATGTATTGGCGTTTGTCATTAAATGCTTTATATTGATAAATGTAAGGAAAGGATCTAAAAAGCTCTAGTAAAAAAAATAACATTCACGAAAGAAAAAAGGTACACTCAACTGGGCTCGAACTACTGACCCCTGGAGTAAAAGTCTAACGCTTAGACCACTCGGTCATCCGTGCCCATAGAGAATAATGTATTTGATACTTTATATAAGCAATCCTTGTACTTCATAAAATATAACGACCACAATAGAATTCTACAAATTATTAAATCGTATCGCGTTGCAACGCTTTATAATTTTCATGTTTTTATCGTCATAAGATGCATACTGTAACAATGGAAATTTATGAGCAAGAGGTACATGTTCAGTAATACTATGTCCTCATTAATATCATAACTGCAACGAACATTTGCGAATCCGAAACATTTTTTCAATTTTCGTCAATTTTTCGAAACGTGAAAAGGTCCCTTTAACAATATTATGAAATGGCACAAACAATGAAATAACTTGTATTAATAAATGATAACACGCTTATAAATAAACTGAACTCACAAGTTTAACATGGGATTCACATTATACAAGTTAAAAACATTTGAACTCGAGATTTAATGCTGATAAATCGCATATTGAAAACATTTAGTGGATAATTATAATCATTGATCTCTGTATCAATGCATATTTTTGAAAACTCCTTGTAAAGTGAAGTGTCCAGTTAAGAAATTGTTAAGATCTCGACAGGCCAGGGTGAGTTTTAAAAGTTAAAAAAACTACCAAAACTACGTAGGTTTCGAAATTTAATTTATTTAAACATATTAATCTACAGAGGAATTAGAATTACAAAAGAAAATTGCAAGTCGGTAGCTGTTGTACTTAATGTTCTCTATGTTTTAAGCATAATTAAGAAGTCCATGTTTCATCAAGCAAAATATTATGTGTCTGGTAATTGATTGTTTTGTGTTATTTTTTTTCATCTTATAAGAAAACGGATAAAAATGGACACGACACCGTACACATCTTTGTTTTCCGTATGCTGTGTCGCGAGGCCTCTAACGTATGTGCAGCGTAACATAGCCTGCCTGCACGAGGCGACTGCCGAATACCATCTTATTTATACACACTTATTTTGCAACTGGATGTTATCGATGGTAAGGCGATGAGAACATTTAATACTTTGTTAACGTTTTGGTAATCGTTTGGTCAGATTATTATATTCTTTTCGGCACTAACTTTTGACTAAATTACCAAAAAAGGTGTTATTCCTTTGTAGCTATATTGGCTAAGCAAAATATGATTTGTGCAGTGCCAAGTAAGTATCTACATTCATGTTGAAACGCTTGATAATTAACGATTTTCTTATCATAAATACACAAGAGAAATCATTCGTCTAGTTTGACCAATATATTTTTCTGGACCATTGACATAAGTGAACAATGTATTGATTTGTAAAACACGAAATCGTATATGTGTAGAACGAGATAAACTGTTTATCTGTAAAACATATTCATAAATAACATTACAAAACGTATATTGGAACAGATAATTCAGGCATTAAAATGTCGAATTTGCACTACTAGTGTGTTCAAAAACAACTTCAGCTGATCACTTAACAATGTATGAATGCATGCGGTAGTTAACATGAAAAGGAAATAATGAACCGGCATAAGGAACTTTTACGGAATTATATTAATTAGACAAATAGCCCAATTACATCATACATGCTTGTTTTATGATGGTCTGTGTTCGCTTAGGTTGTAAATCTGTCTGTGTGTTCCAGGCGTATGTTTAACATGTTTCATACCACATAACTGCTCAACAAGTATTAGGTAAATTCAGTTTCCGAGATCAACAGAGCCAGGAATTAAATGTACCCGTATGTTGAGATATATGCATACATTCAGTACCGAAAACAATTCAGTCTTTACATGCTACGTCTTCAAAGCAACTCCATACATCGTGGTATGTCTCTGTTATTTTTTTTTGATCCCTTTACGCGTGTTTCTGCATGTATGAAATTTGAAAACAATATCACGAGGACCGTGTGCATACAAGTCAGACTCAATTATTGTGTTTTAAGGGTTTTCAAATGTAACAGTTGCCATCTTTTCATCTTTTCAAAATATCAAGCTGATAAAACAGTAACATTCCGCGAGGAGTATTTGTGTTAAGACTAAGGTGGCACAATAGTTTAGGCGTAACTTTTTGAATCGTTAGGCTCAGAAAAGATTTTTTCTATAAGCAAAGTCACGATAGAAATAAATATGAAAGGAACATTATTGGATGAAGTTCTGAGTGTTTATCAAAATGGCTGCGTGCGGTTTTGTTTGATGCTTACAAAATAGGCATCAGACCTAATACATGTTGAGTTATCAGTATTATTCGTCCATACGAAAAATATGCAAAAGAATGTAATACGTTTGTAATTTAACATACGCTATTAATAATTTGAACGTTTGATCATATCTTATGACTATGCACTCCCTCGTCACAATATAGAAGAATAATAACCTCCATATCAAAGAAGAAAAATAATGCTAAACAAAATATTTCGAGGTACTTTGAAATCTGATGTAGCATAATTTGGAAATGCTATATTTTGCATTTGCATCATTAACACTAACTGAATACCTTCAAAGCTGGGATATGAACAATGTATTTCATTAACACGCGTTGTAGCTTTCTTTTACATTTTATCAATTGAAGAAGATACACTTTGCTGTAAGATTAATAGACAAGATAACGGTTAACCACTCGTTGAATGAGTTAATATCTTAACTCATATGTAAACCCTGATTATTATCTAAAGTGCATTGTAACATTCATGCATGTTTTAAGTTTAACCACTATTGGACAAACATGCATATACATTTCAATCCAGATAACATGCTCGAATAACTTTTTAAGGAAGTTTGGTATACTCTTCAAAGCCATATCAATACAAAAAATGTACAATTTAAAAATATATGGAGTTAAATTAACACATAATATCATAAGTAAGAATCGTTTATGAGAAATGCATTTTATTGTGTATACTCATATAAAGTTTGGTGTTTAATAAATTGCAAATTAATATTACATGTACTATTACCTTATGCGTACTCAATAACCCTTATCTTATACAAAATAAATCTATATGAATTACCAATGTAAACTTGAAAATTCAGAGTATGTTATATCATTATTTGAAAAGATATATCCCACAAACATAAAATGTAAAAATAAACACCGAATGGAACCTTTGGAACTTGTTAGAATAAAGTTACGGGTGAACACACAGTAATTAAAAGAATGTTTGTAACCGAGCAATAGTTTCCTGCAAAAGACATTAGTTGCGCCGCCACCATTGTTACTTTTAGCTTTTAGGATCCGTTCGTTTTGATACATTGTTTTTCGGTGCGCAGTAAAACAAATTCATCATAAGCAATATTTATCCATTGGTACATATTATTAAAGACACTTACGTGCTTCGTCAGTTAATTAGCTACATACAATTGTAAATGAATAACAATAATTATTTTAAGTGAATGTGTTGTGTGTAAACTTCATTGTGTAAACAAAGTAATAAAATTCACTGGCAAATATACTTTTGTTTTGCAGCATACAAATATGTACACTTGTCCAAATGTCTTCAGATGTTGTAAGGCAATTTTTGCAATACCTCCATTGCTCAAATAAACACTTTTTAAACAGGACATTTTGTTAAAGCAGTCAGTAATGCATGGGCGATAGCAAACATGATGAACCGATGATACCATGGACAATAAATAATGGATTTCACAGCAAGACGTGCTTTTCAAACGTAGCATGTAAACAAGTCTTTCAGTTGAGTATGTAAACTCTTGTCTCAACATACGGTTCAGTGCCAAGCCGCAATCCTTTGGGATCTGAGAAACTGTTTTAACTTAATAGTTTGTTAGCGGGGGGGGGGCTTCCTAGTAAATAGAATGGTAATTTTCTTCTGTCTGAATTTCTTTTGACCGATTGCACAATAACTACGTAGGGAAAAAGATACTACGTGTATGCTTGTATTTAGCTCCTATGCCGTTTAATTGTTATATCAGTTAGTGATGATGTTGACCATCTCTTCAATAATGACGAATTAACTATATGGTTCGATTTTGAAATTACGTATGCGCGTGTGCATACACACAAATACAAAGAGAAAAAGAAGATCTGTTATTTATTATCAAAGTATACATATTATATCAGTTGTGTGTGGATTTAAATATTTATAAAAATGGTTTCAACCATTGTGTAAAGAGCCGTTTCGTTCTAATCTTACTAACTTAGTATGAGTGATAAGTTCTCGCAGCGTAGGAAGTCTTAGCTTGTTTGTATGTTCACATTTTCTACAAGTAATTTGCCAGTTATAGTGTAACCACGTATATAAAATTACAACAATTCTAACTTTTACGTTAAAATTTCAGCTGTAAATAGTATTATAATACTATGTAACGTTAAGATTTAGTTTAAACCAATGACGTGTAAAGAATATGCAAAATTGATAATTTACACTGCAATGTCTTTTGACATCGAAACTATAAGTGTTACCAAAAGCAGCAAAACAATTTCTGGCTAAATATTGTTGGTTTGCTATTAACATTAACTTAGATCGGCATTATGAATATTGTATGTATGTACCAATAGATGTATTAGTTATTAAGCACCTTCACATTTAGGGAGGACAACAATCTTACAAAAATCATTTTATGTGTTTTAAGGGTAAACTTTTGTTGTTGTTTTTTGTTTATACTCACACATAGAGGTGTTTATTGACAACACTCAAAATGTAGGTTTGAAAAGTAAGTCTTTGGTTTAAAGATGGTTGATATAATTATACACCGTTAAATATAACTATAATATATATTACTATGATATTGTATAGTAAAATAACTATATTCATATTATTTGAGGAAAGCGTACGCGCTAGAATGCGTGTTTTGCCAAACAAATCCCTACTGACTTCATTATACTTTTAGTAAAACTGTGATAATATTACCGACCATAGGTAAAATGCAAATTCCATCAAAATACCACTTTGAACAATTAAAGTTAAGGATTACCAATGCGTTTATTCTATCTTTGATCAGTGTTTTTGAAGTAGTGGGATAAATTATAATCCTGCATTGTGTAAGCAATTGATCATATGTCTTAAAAGGCATCGCGGATGGTTACAAGAATATGTCTTGCGATGTTTGGGCAGTTTCATAATTCATATATATTTTTTTGAAAACGTATATTGTAGGGTGGTTATTATTTCTTATTATAATATTGTATATGTGCAGCTCGTTTCTGAAACATTCATTCAAGATAATTGACCGAGGGTCACATTGACGACTAGACTGGCAAAGCACCCACAAGATAATTAGTGTCCCTGATGTCAAATTGTTTTATACCACTAAGTGCTCTTAGTACAAAACACCCATACATTTGAATAGTCCGACATATTCCAATTGTTTCGCAATGCATTATTTAACAATTCTGTAACTGTGGCTTAGGAATATATACACGTATAGTATAAAACGATTTTGTTCAGAATATAACAATTTAAGCTTTTTGGGTTTTAAGATGATAACATGTACCCGCGAACATTTTGATATTACAAACGCTGTGCACATGCAGATTTAAATCGTTAGAAAATGTGAAAAAAAATTTGATGTGTATACAACATATTTATTTCCAGATTGCACACAATTGACTTCTAAACGGCGTAAAAATTTTATCAGTTTCATGCTTACGAATGCCATGTGCATGCCTAGCTAAAGAAACTTCAGCGTACAGTTTATATAGTATTGACAGACCTGTACGCTGAAGCTAACCCCGTATCGAAAGTCAACCAGAGTCGTAACATATTTATGTCACGCTATAAATCAAAGAAAGCTCATTTTCTTGGATACATTTCTACATATATTCGTGAATGAATATAAATTACTGCATCGAGGAATATTTTAAGGTTCAAATGTTTCAAATGCATCTTACAATAGATGAAAATAACTCTTATCAGTCTGAAATTCACAATTTTGACGCCATTGTCGCTTTGCCACGTGACGAGTTTTCATTTGGATACTTTCGGATAAACCTTGACATGTTATGCTGAAATTGTAAACATTACTTTCGTTTTCTGAAATCTATTATTTGTCCTTAACAACTTTCGTCTGGTGGATTATAAGACTGATTTTATTGTGAATCAGGTAGTTTTATATAATATTTACTTTGACTTTGTATTGACACTACAATTTGTTAACAAAATAAGCCAGAATAATTAAAATACCGGGAAATGTCATTCTGAATTTGAAAACACCTGAGCACATGGTTTGTTACTAAAAATAGAAATAACGTCATATGACCGTGAAATCTGGGGAGATTCGCATTTCAAGAAAGTCTGTCAGATCGCTGTTTTTCTCGATATGTAAGAGCAGAATAGATACATTTTAAATGTTTAAGATAGTATTTTGTGAAAGAATATATCAGTTAAATGTGAAAAATGTCAATCTTTCCAATCAAGTGGTTGATTTGGGCCAACAACTCCATTTAAAAGCTGTTTTGGACCGGTCATTGTTAATTGTCAACTTTTCGGGAATTTCTGGTTGACTTTCCTAATGGGGTTGGTCCATAACTATAAAGTCGCGCCAGTCAAAAATCATAAAAAGCGACATTTAAAGTTATGGAAGCCAGAACTTGTGCATGCCATGTATCAATGTATGCACATGTTGATATAAAGAATGCATTAAACATTAAATGCAAAAATCTTATTAATGCTTAGGTTATTATTTCGCGGAATATGTATCATCTGAAGAAAGTTTACCATACACAGCGATACTTGTATTGATGCTACCAATTGGTTATCTATATCATTTTCGTCTCTTGTATGTTATCCATTGGGCAAGTAAACCAATTTTTCTAAATACTCTTGCAGCACGTGATGACAGGTCTAAAGTAGGAGCTAAGGTGGGTGGTGGTAGTGTCGACGATGATGGTGGTAGTAGAAGTAGCAGCTGGAGAAGATGCACAGCTGCAAAGCAGTAGTAGTTGTCGATTTGGTAAACATAATGAGTAGTTGTTGATATGGTATACATGGCTGTTGTTATGGTTCTTGATGTTGTCGCGGAAGAAGAAGTTGATTGTTTGTGTTGTGGTTGTTTTATTATTATTTGCTAACACGCATAATCTATTTAACAACATGTCGGAAAACATCGTCTTTAAAGCAGTTTTCTGAAAGCATATACGACAGCTTTCCAATATCCAAATGATTTCCAATATACGATATGAATTTATAGTGCCAAATAATTGATAACGTATTCTTCTCCATCGGGAAGAAAATATGATTCGCAAGTTGAATCAAGGTAGATCATTGTTAATGGTTTGGTACAAAGGCTTTCCCAATGCGATGGCTCATCCGAAAAATATGTAAAAATTTGAAAAAATAAAATAAAATTTGTATAGCAGCTGTAATTATGTATCCAATGACGAACATTACAGATATTGATAGTGAAGGTTAAAGAAGTGATAGTGTTTCTTTAGGTTTAGTTAAAGTATAATCCATCAATAACATAGCTACATAATTATGCATGCCAAACCGTTTGTAATTTAAGACAGATCATTCAATTATGTAGTAACTATATAGTAAAGTCATGATTAATATACAAAGATCAAAGATGGTAATTAAATCCATGTTTCTGTCGAAAATTTGCTGCTAAGTTTCTAGCATTTTCTCCTCGTACAAGACAATCAAATCTGCAAGGAGTCTATTTATATGTCTTGTAAGGAGATGTTTCACATTCATTTCAGCTATTCGTCCATGTTGTATTGTGCATTTCTTTACAATAGAATTATATTAGAAACTAATTTATGTATTTTATATAATGCAATTTAATATGTTTGACTGTATTACAAATACCATGGTTGTAACACATAATATGGTTTATTTTTTTTACAAAGACATATGCATCTGTCGATTCCGATTCTTATCACTAACCATACAAGAGCAGTGACAACATCTTCACTCTTTTGTTTCGTTTAAAATTGTGTCGAATGTATTGTCATGTTTTGAATTGGCGATGGGTCTAAACAGACTAGCGCATTGAACACAAAAATTATCTCATGAGTAATTTGTGTTCTTTATACATATTTAGGTTTGTAAAGTAGCTGACTAATTTATAATATTTGAGAAAACATAACTTATTTATTAAATCATTTATAATTATTTAGTAAAGTCAATGAAAATATGATTAGTCGATGAGTTTTGTTAGTGAATTAATTCAACAACTTTTGTCGTTGTAATGTTATTATATTTTTCATTTTTCTATTATTTTATGATTGATTGTGACTACACTGAATGTCTGAATGTATGTTGTATATATATATATATATATATATAGCCACCCATGTCTGTCTGCAACTCAAAATCATGAACGCATGATCCGCCTTTATATCACTAAATGTCCTTTATGCATGTTGTTTCTTGATCGACGTACAGATTTTCAACTATTCGAGGAGATATTATGTTTTTATATGGTAGAGGACATGATGATGATGATGATGATGATGATGATAGTGATGATGATGGTGATGATGATGATGATGATGATGATGATAATGATGATGATGATGATGATGATGATGATGATGATGATGATGATGATGATGATGATGATGATGATGATGATGATGGTGATGATGATGATGATGGTGATGATGATGATGATGATGATGATGATGATGATGATGATGATGATGATGATGATGATGATGATGATGATGATGATGATGATGATGATGATGATGATGATGATGATGATGATGATGATGATGATGATGATGATGATGATGATGATGATGATGGTGATGATGATGATGATGATGATGATGATGATGATGATGATGATGATGATGATGACGATGACGATGAGGATGAGGATGAGGATGAGGATGAGGATGATGATGATGATGATGATGATGATGATGATGATGATGATGATGATGATGATGATGATGATGGTGATGATGATGATGATTGCATAAAATCGACATTTTTAAGATTCAGGAAGCGACAATAGAGCATACTGTTTTACATTTGACAGTGTGATATTAAACAAGAAAAGTGTATTTAAGAAAAGATCCTCGTGACATTCATGCCGCAATAAGGAAACAAGCATAACCTAAGAGAATACCCGATTCAAATTATGTATGTCTCTGGTTTGTATTTCGGCATATCATTTATGATATACAACCTGCCCGAGCGACCGCCTGTGAATAGCGACCAGTTGTCAATAACGACCACATTGATTTCCCCCGGAACGATTTCACTATATTCTGTACCTGCGAATAACGCCCACCTGCCAACAACGACCAGCGACCGCAATTTTACATTCCCAAAGTCGAATTTGATAGCTAACAACGACCACGTCAATGACCAGCGACCACCATTTTACATTCCCAAAAGTCGAGTGACTAACAAAATCGTTTTAATTATCATAATATAACGTTTCATAACGAATAATTTAGATTTGACAAAACAGCATACACTAACTTATTAATACAATGACAATAAATTTATGAAGGATTTTCTAGTAAACTTTGTACGTTGTCATCGGTTTGCAAAAAAATAATCTTGTATTTCTTGAAAGAGGCTTACAACGACCACTTCAATCATAACAATTTTACAACTGTCAATAAAACAATGACCGCCATAATGCCATAATGCTGTGATAGTCACGTGATAAACATCTTACCAGTGCACTGGTCGGTCGCTATGGAGATATTGGCAAGTGACAGTTTACTCGATAGCTGTTTCTTTTGTTTATTTAACACACATTGCTAATTGGTAGCCACCTGCTTCTTTTATGCATTTGGCAGTTTGACGAAGGTGTAAGAAGTTGCCTTTTTTATTTTATTGACTCGCGATTATTTATATACTAATTGTCGAAAATACCAAACGTTTGGGGCTTATATCAACTTATAAAGGAAATTTACGGTTTCTTTACAATTACGATGCAAATTGTACACATACAATTTAAATTCATTCCTTTCTTAAATTTCTCCGTGATACGACGCGCATAGATGATAGATAAGTAAATTGTCAGTTAAAGTTAACCATTATGGCATCCAAGCGTTAGTTCGTTTGTTAGTTTATGTTTGGAAATTGAAATAATACATGTAAATATAAAACACAACTGTGATTTCAATCCTTTTTTACATTACACATGCTTTAGAATTCACAAATTTAAACAATAGAGCACATACATCATACGGTACCTGTTAAAAGCCTACTAGCATATTTTGCAAAGTTTCAATCGACCCTGCGAATAAAGACCACCTGTGAACAAAGACCACAACGACCAAATCCCTCGAGTGGTCGTTATTGGCAGGTTGGACTGTATTCGTTTAACACCTGCTTCTTGAACCAATGTCATCGCAGACCAAGAAGCACCATGAATCATATTATATGGTTTTGATAGCTCAACGTACCTTCATAGATATATAGAACATTTGTGTAACTTGTTATTATTATAACCGTCTGCTCTTAGCAAGCGTTTAACAAGGTGATACTATTGAATTATTGAATTAAATAAGGCACTGTTCATGTTTTTAGTGATTATTGCGAACCAGTTTAGCCTTTATGGATATTTTTTGCAGGGATGATTATAACATAATATTCAAACATGCATACATATAAGTGTCACTGCAAGATATCTAAAATACTAAGTATAATACTTTGTTCGTTTCAAAGAGTTCGATGCTTACTACAAAATAATAACTAAAATTCGGTTCCTAGTATTATAGTCGAGCGTAACGTCTTGGTAGTCATGTTTTCATGTTTTGTCTGCAAACGTGTACTCTTATTAAGATCTTTTTAGCGGCGTGTTTGGTGTGTGATCATAGATTATTACTTCGATCGTTTTTATCGAAGTTTATACTATGATGATATATTTTATGGCTTCCTTCAACGTTGAAACGTCGTAAATATTCGCCGTACCAGCTTGCTGAGTAGTGTAGCATAGCGATTTAACATCAAACAGTTGATACATGTATTATATAATAAATATTCAGTGAAAGTGTTTAAGTAGATTGCATTTAATATTTGTATAGCTATTAAAATAATCATTAACAAGATTTGAATGCATTTGAATCCAAGTGTGAACATACCAGGCAGTTGCCTGATCTAAACTATAACAATCATTTCTTTACATTGCAGGCACTCTGTGTATATGAAGCACTTGAGTTTCATATTGTTTATATTTTACAACGTTCTTAGACAAAAATAATAACGTTCCTATTTGCTTTCAGTTGTAGTCTGAGAAATACATCCAACATAATTGCATGGTCCATTCAAGACAGATTTTCAATATCTAAATTGTTTTCGTATAAAGATATAAATTTATTACTCCAAATATGTTGTTCACATACGGCTTTATCTCAGAGGGAATATTAAATTAACATTTCAATTATGTCATGCCAGAGATGAAGTAACACACGCGTTATTGCCATCAAACAAAATACTTATAATGATGTTTATAAAATAACCGTTATGTTGCTGTTTAATATAAAATAAAATTGCTTTGACGAATTTTTATTTACTAGTAAAGAAACGAGCGATTTTGAAGTTTGTGCCCTGCACGCAATCGTGTATTTGCCTAATTAAAAAATTATTTGTCTGTTTTCAGAAAGTAACCCTTTGTTTCTCGAGTTGTGAATGTATTGTTGTCGATAATTTAACATATCATAAATATGGAAGAGAACAAAACTTTATTAACTAAATCAAAAGCTATGCAAAAAAAAACTGCAAAAAGCTGTGTAAATGATAAATAATCGATGCATTAAAAAACAAAACAACAATATTTAAGAAATATTGAACCGTTTGAATTGCTTATTTTTGTAACCGTTTCTATATACCATGATTAATGGGTTTTGTACGTGTTAATACGATGGTAGTATTTATATAGTTTTATAAATGCACACGATTGAAATTGTGTTATCCATGCTGATACCCCGTACATTTTCCTTATTCGCAAGAAACCATAATTAGAGTAACTATCAATCAATATCATCTATATTAACACATATTTAAATTAAAAATGCAACAAACAGAGGACATAGTCAATCAAATAGTAAAGTACTACTTAAAATAAAAGTTTTTACACTGTTTTTCAGAGATTTGTGAATATGCCGTTTAATGCGAAATTGGGAATTTATCTTATTGAACTTTTGCAGTATGTGCTTTGGAACTGGAAAGCTGGTGTTTCACGTCCAGACGGTCCTTGGCTTCCGGAAAGCTGAAAAGTGTATTTGATCTCCCCACTCATTCCATCCCGCGAAACCATTAAGGTGTCGCAACTCTAGTATTTATATCATCTTAGCAGATAATGGGCTCATGTTATGTGACGGCTAATTGTATTTCGAGAATAAATGATGAACTATTATAGTAATAATAAATGTGTACGTCAGCTACTGTAAAATGTGTTCAGGAATGTGCTAATTGTGTCACAGTTTATTTAAAAAATAGTAACTGAATCGACCGGTTTATCAATGTGAAATTTGATTTAAAAGTTATATACTGATATTGATATTACACAACACTGCGGAAAATAATATGGGTGTTAATAAGTTGGTTAGGTTTTCAGCCCAAAACTGGTCGGTCAATCAGTCAGTCAGTAAATTGTATAAACCATCATGAAGCTGAGTTTTAAGAGAGAGAAGCTCTTCTCATGCACGACGCTTAAGGTTTTGAGTACGAGAGAAACCATCCAGAGTCTTGCAGGAGTTATGTGTTGTATTGTGTAAAAGAACGTGAATGCCATGATGTATATAATATCGCAACAATAGTGTTTCTATGCTATGTACTTTTTTCATTATAAGAAATAGTCAACACATTTGGCCAGTTTGCAGTTAATATCTTTATTGCATATAATGATTGTTTAATAATCAATGTTGTTTACAGCTTGAAATACACATAAATCGTGAATGACTTCAATACACAAAATATCGTACATGTCAAAATCGAAGACCTAAATATGTCATTAAATATAAATGGGCCATGCTCTGTGAAATGGAGGTTTAATGCATGTGCGTAAAGTATCGTCCCGTATTAGTCCACACAGGCTAATCAGGAACAACACCTTCCGCATAAGCAAGATTTGTGCTAAGAAGACACTTTCTGGAAATGAACAATATCATCAAAGCGGATATTGTGGTTCTTAATAAGCCTATGCGGACTGCACAGGCTTATTTGGGACGACACTTTACGCACATGCATTAAACCCCTTTCTCTCAGAGCGCGGCTCAAAATACAAAATTCCCAGTCACAAAATGTAACGTATTATGTACAGATGCCTTCTGCAAAGATAACCGTATGAATATCACAACCTTTCTATGGGTAACTATTTAGTTAGTCGTGGTAATAACTCTTGCGATCGAAAACTAGCTCGTGGTAACGACATAATCAACCCGATCAGAATTGTGTCAGCCATTTTTTTAGCAGTGCGTTTGAAAATACGTGTGTTCTGATTGGCTTGTAAGACCATAACCTCTGCTTACTTATCTCATACGGCTTTCCAAGTCTCTTTTACGAGTAAGAGTTCTCGTCCCCATGAGTTAGTTATCTCGACTAAGTGAGTCGTTTTAACGGCTTACTAGTTTATTCTGACGAGTAGTATGTGTCATTTCCATGGTTTATTTTTCGTAGGAACTAGTTACAAAGTCGTTTTATAGGTCTATATACAAATATGAATATGTCACATCTGTGCTACCGTAGAGATATGACGACTATACACAATCTTAAAGACTAAACGATCGAATTTCAATTGTGACCTTGAACAGTTACTCATGCTTTCTGCACATTATCTCAAGAACATTAATATTAAAACCAAGTTATAAAAAACATAATTCAAAGGAAAACAATATATAGCACGGAAAGGAACATGAAGGTGCAAATCATCACCTAAAAGTATGAACTATATCTTGGGTTGGCGTAACGGACTATGCCTTCTGCACATCGTCTATATAGCTTAAAGATTTCGATTTTTATATAAATATTGAAATTGGATTGGAACAAATGGAGTGGACCTACAAATAAGGTATGTCTGACACATGGCGGATATAGGATGTATGAAGCGGACACGACAACGGAGATTCAAACCTTTGGCTGTGTAATACAATATTGACCTTTAGCTGGTAGTACTGTATCATACCCTCTGCATAATTCTCAATTCCCGAAACAGTTGCGGCCAGTTCCATGAAAACATTTTAGGGTTTAGGAAATATGGGGCGGAAATTGCAATGGAAACTTAAACCTTAGACCTTGAAGAACGACCTTGACCTTTAGCCATCATGTCTGACTAAAACCTTCGGCATATGGTATCAATGCCTCTAACATTGAATGCAAGTTTCACGAAAATCCTTCAAAGGGTATAAGACATGTTGTGTGAGCATGATAATTAAGGCTCAAAACGTTGGCCTAAAGTGCAACCTTGACCTTGAGTCAGCATAACTGATCGATGCCTTCTGCACATCGTCTTAATGCCCTTACGATATTAAGTACGTTTCATGAACACCCGCCTTAGGGATGCGGAGTGGACACGAAAGCGTTATTTACAGAATGAATGACGAGCGTGCATTCATACCATCCCCGCCCCGAATCCCATAAGCCGGGGCATTAAATGTTTGTTGATAAAACACTCTATATAAAGACTGGGCATTACACGTAGTCACATGATTTCATATGGTGGTGTCAAGCTGTCAATGCACCCGCAATGTTCATATGGATTAGCATTTCAATTGTGATAGGAGCAACATTGTGTATTAAATCAAATTAATATCCCATGCCAAAATATGCCTATCGTATGCAAGAAACCAAACCAAACTTGTCACTGTCAGTGATGGCTTCTGAACATTGTAGTGTATCCATATTCATTAGGCATGAATCAAATCATATCAACACGTATGGATCTACGCGTATAGAAGAGTGATGCCTTATAACGTCACCAACATAATGTACTGGAAGGCGTAGTTTTCATCTAATTAGATAGTTATGTCTCAAGGTTACCGTTAATACAGTTTTTATCACGAAGCAAAGCACTTTTCAGAAACAAGTAAAAGGCGTTTACAACATTTAAACGGTAGTGATTGGAATGGAAACAAATACAACAACATCTAATCAGTAAACGAAGTAAATATCACCATGACAGTAATATAAATGAGATCAGAAAACACAAATTGCTTATTGGTAAATTTGATAATGAAAGAAAACACATATAAGTGGTTTCATGTAAGTAAGCTGCGCAAGAATTAAGTCAATCAATTAGTTTGCTTATAAAATAATTTGAAATTATGTAAAACTGAAACATATACATAATTAGGTTTTTTTCAATGACATGGTATATAATTATTTCGCAAATGCGTAACAACGCTATACGATACTCTATCATACACCTTTCATACAAAAGGAAATCATCTTTAAAGTTTCTTAAAATGTTCGAAGCAGGTTGCGAATTGCACTTTGATCGTCAAATAGGTAAGTGTCACCAGAAGAAAAGTATACAGACAAACAATGAATGTAGCGAGAACGCTAATTTCATTTACTGTTTATATGCCACAGCGATGTTGAAAGTGTGTGTTTTTTTAATACGTGATAAGGCGTTCTGATTCTAGAACTCGAGCTCAGCGCCAGACAGACCAATAGTGTCGGACATTCAAGGAATTACATGCTGCTACCACAAAAATAAAAGACGCCTGTTGGACGGCTGATTTATGCTAGATCGTCCTGGTGTTTCAGCCAATGTGAAGGGCGCGAGTACGACACTTCGTAAGAACGATACATATACGCATCGAAACGACAATAACAGTATTTTCGTTCTTCAGAGTTCGCGTTTTGACAGTTTTGAAATGTGCCAAAAACAACAATACGCCAGAGTGAAAATTATGACACTCGTCTTTTCTTCTTGTCGAATTAGTGGGGGTTAAACGGGCACATAAACACAACACTTTATGGTCGCGCTCGCATTATGCCCTTCAATATGCCAACACACAAGAATGATATGGTAGGAATCAGCCTCCAAACTGCGCTTGGCTTAAAAAGTGTTTTGACAACGTGCGCCTTAGTGTTTGAGAACACGCTAGCACAGGTGATTTACAATAATCAAATAATAAAGGATCAGGTCAATAGCAAACTAGTGCAATAACGTTAAAGTACATGCAATCTGTTAAAACGTATAAATGGATTATATAACGTAAATGTACTTTAAATCTGTTAAAACATATAAATGGATCATTTAATGTTAAGGTTTTTAAAAGATGCATTTTGTTATAATACAGAACGGCAACTGGGTCACAAATCAAACAGCTAAATACCATTGAGTGTTCATTCAAATGGCACTTAAAACCAAACTTTTATCAATTCAACCAAGCAAATATTTATCGTGTGACTATATTCTTATTTTGATCTTTACATGCTGATTGTATGTTGAGTTTCATTTCAAAAGTATAATATTAGAATCACAGAAGTTTGTGTTAATCTGATTCTAAATTTTATGGTTTTATAAAGACAACATTGTGAAAAAATTAAACACGTATTTTGTAATGTTTTCTCTTCACACTGTTATGAAATTACTTCCATTATCAAAAATAAACCAAAGTATTTAATCATGAATAAAGGATTATATACATTTAGTCCTTATTCAAATTATGATACTTGCATCATTAACCATCATTCATGTAAAATATTGTGAAATGTGGTTTGAAAACAAAACGTAAACCTAAGTGGCATGGATTAAGTGTAAAATAAATATATTAATAAATTAATAAACATTAATTATACCGAATCACAATAAATCACGAATGTTTAACGTATATACATATACAAATCGGTAACTTGATTTTTAATGACGACATGCACATGGTTTAACCCAATAAATACAATAAAATTAATGTATTGGGTATATACAGGTACAAGTACATTAATGCAATTGTACACATTTTTGATAAATAAAAAAGTAACAACACGAAAAACAAACATATAGTTTAATTATTTCAAAAGTGGAATAACATAAATGATGAACACAAGAAGCAAACAAAGTTAAATAACTGAATTCGTAATGGAGATGAAATATGATAAAGTAGACTTTTTGTGTTGCGGTTAGAAACAGAAGAATATACACGAATCTAGTAATTAAAGTATGGAATAAATTTTAAGTAAACATTAAATGAATAAATGGACAGAATGAAACAAAAAACTTGATATAAACTTTGCAATGTATCACATTTAGCTCTCCGTGTCGCTGTATTCGACGTGCAGGTACCCGCCCGCACCAAAATCGCACTTGTCATGCAAATAGTCCAGCTCAAAGTCCCCGGATGTGCGCTGCACATAGTCACGTGGCGGCTTGATCTCATTCGTGTGGATACCGCCATTGGCTGATGATTCGGGGCGCATGCGTGACAATGGACAATCTTTCTTGTGCTTGACAGATTTGCATTTGGAGCACATGCGTTGTCGAACTTTAGGCCGTTTCGAGGGGCCGTGACACTTGACGGCGAATCGTAATTCTTCCGCCATCTCTGAACAGAGTGATTGCTACAAGGGACACACTTGTAATTGGTAACACTGAAGATCTTATTTCCACATTTAGAAAATATTTAACGTACCACTGATGCAAATAACAACCGAAACGACAATTGAAAAGGCTTGTTACAGGATGTGACATATTCCTCAAACCATGATGATATTTCTGCCAGAGCGAAAGCAAAAGTTCATAGACTTTAACTGTACATGTTGACCTTTACCTTTTATCGAGGGGCCTCACCACATAGTTGTTTTATTGGAGATTATACCCAAGTGATACTTAACTCTCATGGGTCTACAATCACAGAGCGGCGGCACAATCTGGTAAGACAACCCTATAAACCCACCACTCCAAGCACATATAAATACTTTATAAACCGTCGAATGGTCCGACAACTTTATGCACCGCTCTCCGGCGGAACATATCATGAAGAGCATAGGAACAAACCAGTTTATTACATGTCACTATATATAAATGTTTCTACGCTACATTGCTAAAGAAACACACAACTGGATTGGTCGTTGAGTTACTAGCCTAGCAATACAATCGAATGGTATTTCCTTCATAACTTGTTCTGAGGATAGACAACACGATGTTAAATAGACACATGTAATCATGTTGCATAACAATTATGTTTTCAATTCATCATTTGGAAAGAAAATGAAATTAAAAATGGATTTAAAATCATAAGTTGTCAGATAAATACATTTTAAATTGTATTTATCTATACTTATTTTTCTCTGACGGTCAACATTCAAATTAAATCGGTAATTGTTTACCGTATAATTTCTATAAACGCGATAGCTAACGATGTCTGTGGAGTAAATCAAGTCAGTGAGCTACATTCGTACCAAGCAAACGATATAGTATGCATTTTATTCGCACTAAGCGATTTCGATTGAACACAGTTTTTTATGTAAACGTGATAGTTTTCGGCGTATAAAAAGTCATTTTTGTTTATAAGAACTGATGCCACTTTAGCAAGCATTTTATCATTTTTGGTGTTAATACACTTTAACCAAACGTACCCTATCTTCCCTGGCGTTGGTCTTGGAGTTCCATACGAACTCGATGAAAGCTACGACGACAGCAAGCGCAAGGCCGCCAATGAGAAAGACAAAGATTCCGCCGACGTTTTCCACCCCCAGAGCGCTCGCTTTAGAATCTTTCTTGTCGTCGCGTACGCATGCGCCGGAACTCTTCCACCACTTGTTGTAAAGCATCTATAGGTCAGAAAACAGTATCTCAAAATTCGAAAAGAGTTTTTTTTAATCTAATAATTTGATAAACACACTGCTCATACCGCGGTATTACTCACTTTTTTCACTGACCATTTCCAAGCATCTTGCCGTCTTCGCCAAATACCTTCCTTTGTCCCTGCCTCATTTCCTATTATGTATTGGTGCTAAACTGTGTCTTGCCATCCTTTTTAATACTTAATACTGCACTACCCCAACTTTTCCGACATTAAAGTATTATATTTCTTTTAAAATTCCATCGTTCCGACTTCACGAACTATATGTTTTGTATACAGCCGCGGTATTGCCGATGATTTACTGGCATACAACGTAGGCATTGTTATCCTTTACAGCTTTATAAGATATAACCGAATATTATCGACTATTTACTGTATATTACCTTACACATTTCTAGAATATTACCGAGTAATTTCAGACCATTGGAGGAATTCTTACCTGTATCTTTCCATCCTCTTGTAGGCTTAGTATTGCCATTGAGAGCTTTTCTTTTAGTGGCGAATCTGTAAATAAATCATAATTATAAACATTTTACTTTTACATATCATGTTAATTATATATTGATATACATACGCAGTAAACAACTATTAATGTATTAGCACAGACATTCTGATGTCTTTTAATATTGGCAAATACATCGAATATATTACTACTACTAGACTGTAAATTATATTTCTTACCTAAGCATTGATATTCCGAATTACACAGTTTTCATATAAAATAGTTCAATATTGCAAACGTATGTTTAAGTATGCGAACAAGTTCTAATAATAATTAATAATCAACGCATATAGTAACAAACTATATGTTTACATGGTACCTACACACTGTAACCATGGAATTTAAAAAACGTTGTCTATAATGTATAAGACAGGGTCCATTCTGACTTAATGTGGGAAATAAATTGTCATTTTTTACAGCATTTGTTGTATTTATTAACAACACAAAATTAATTGGAATTGTCTTAACAAAATATAGCAGTAAATGCGTTGTGACAAACGTTTGTCTGGAACGGAAATCGAACCCGAGATGAATGAGCATATGCTTTACCTGTCATGATGCTTTTAAACTTCATTGATGTTTATAAGAACATGTATCTTTTATTTTATTTTATGTGACTACCTTGGACGGCTCGGGGTGATGGAAACGTGTGCAATAAAGCGATATTACGCAACGTACATAATTTAAATCCTTAATTAACCATAATTAACCATCAGATTTTAAATGAATTCGTGGAAAACGGAATGCTTTCTACACTTCTGATACGAAAACGATACCTTTATGAACCCATTAAATCTTAATGTCTTACCCTTTGCCACTGCTTCGTTTTAAACCGTGAATAGTTAATTAATTACTAACCAATGACGACCCATTGTCAAAAGCCTCGTTTAATTATGTCACTTCGTACCGATTGGCGTAGCACAAACCTGGTATCATGACGTAACGACTCAACCTTGTGCGTAGAATTGTCTTAAACCTTATTTAGTGACGTCATGACTAAGAAAATGCGAACATTATCGTAAAGCTTGTTTATGACGTAACGACTTACCCTTGGGAGTAGCAATGCCGTACCCCTTGGAGTCCAGGAGACCGCCCACCTGCATGAGATTGCAATTGCGCTGCGTGATGTACTCGATGGAGGTGGACTCCATGAGGAAGGCGTAGTCGCCGGCGGCCACGCGCTCGATGCCCTCCTGGTAGCTCTTCGTGAACGGGCTCGGGTCCTTGCTCTCCATGAAGTTCCACATCCGCTGATATGTCTCGATGTTCGAGTCCTGAGAAACGGTAAGCGATGCAATTATGTCTATGTTTCCCGTAATGGAGACAAAACGTATTTATATAATGTACTAAATGTGAAGTTACAACTGGACTAAATTTGTTCATGCCGAAAGGAGCGCTTATTAGGGTCATGTTCATTTTTGTAAACAATATATATAATTCTATTAATTTGTGTCATTAGTTCCTGCGCATTAGAGCAATTCCACGAAACGGGTGCACGGATGTCTGGTAGTGTAGATATACTTGGCAGGATATTGCGAGCCTTTAACCAATAAGATCCAAAGTCGTATGAAATTAATAGTTTGTCTAGTGATCAATTTAGGTGGTGAAATATATTGTATCTACAAATACATGTATTAAGTCATTTCGCCAATAAATGATTTTGATTTTGTTTGTGCGGTAAACTTAGTATAAAGTCATCAACACAATCCGATTAATTTTCAGAAATACTGGAACAGACCGGCCGTTTGAGGGCATATTTAACTAAATCCAATTTTCATAGGTTCTTTTAATTAAACGGCCTACCGTGTTTCTTTTTTTTCACAGCCGAATGTTTCATTTCTTAACGAATAAACCATTTAAATTAACACATCTTGCATATGATGATAAACATTTAAAAATGTCTGTACATTATACACAATTTAGCAATGTGGCATTTCACCCGGTATTTCATACAATCTGCATCGACATTTTGATAATCGAACCACCAGTTTTACGGATACTGTCGACAATTTATAACAATTATACTATGCCAGTTGAAAAAGTAAGTAGAAAGGGGGGAAATAAAATAGACATCATTGACATGGATATAATCGAAATTAATTGTTCTTTGTTAGGTTTAATTTATTTCAGATTGTGGAAAGCATGGTATCCATTTGCAATTGAATTGAGTCTCTTGCGAAAATTACTATGAAAATGCATGTCATTACCGTTTAGAAAATGCATTTCTTTAGAATGCAGCCAATGGTTTCAGCAGTGATTTTTTGGAATAAAGCCTTCTACCATATTAAACGAACCCACACACTTTATCTTTAAACCAGGCCTCTATTTAAAAAAACAAACATAATTCTTCTAAGAATATTTCCCATTGGTTTGCGATTATTAAAGAAAATGGACGCGCGACTGCAATTTACCAGTAGCCATATACTTGTAGCCGCGACAGTTGCCGCTGTCACGTTTGATATTTGTCCGCAGTCGTGAACAATAAACCAGCCCTGGACTGTAAGGAAGCCTTGCAGAGATCTAAAGCATCACATTATGCTCGATGTGACAACAAAAGCAATCACTGAAGCCAAAAACGATGTCACAGTATGATCTAAATAATATACAGTAACTGTTTGTCAAATACATTCTGTAAAGAAAAAGGCGCGCAAAGTTCTAATCATTCTTTGATTGAACGGTCTTACAAAAAATACTGTGGTCCAAAGAATCCCGATGATAGAACTGAAAAATGGATATGATAACATTCCCAAGTTTTGAATTAACTTTTGCATGCAGTTGCTTTATTCTTTCATTCCTAAATTTAAACGGATGTTCCGAATCTACGTCGAAATTATGAACGTGTTGAGTGATGATTTGGAATCGACAATCCAGATCAGTTGTAATTATAAATTGACTGATCCCGTCGAAAGCAGAAACCTCTCCGATCCTTTTCATGAGATTCTTACGTGCCTTAATCGGCATTTACATTTTGTAAACAATTGTTCCTGAATGACATTTGAATTGACACGAGGGACAGAATGAGCTTAACGTTATCACAATAGTTCAAGAAGTACGATAATTATTAAATTGGATTGGACCTTGTGGCCTGGTTTTTTACTTCAGGGTATCCTGTTTTAAACTTAGCATAGATATGGTCAAGAAAAACACTCAGATAAAACATATTTTGTTTTCTCTACGTTTTTTGATAAGATTAAACCATATGACCTATGTTTTAATTACCGTTGATCCCGATAAAAACATAATATTGTCAAGGTAAACAACATCTTTACCGCCTCTCATCAAGATTGAGCAATTTGTGTGAATTATGGTACATTAAGACAAAATGTCATGAAGATTGGAAAATAAATGTGGCCTCTTGAGTAGAAACAGCTCAAATTTTGACGATTAACGACAATTGACGCTACGATATAGATTAATGACGAAACACAAACTTACTTAAAGTAGACAAAATGAATAAAGGTACATCAGGCATCAACTTACTCTGAAGAAAGACATGGTAGATCCACCGGCTAGCGTCCCATATGATATGTCCGTCTGGTCGGCGAGGTCCTCGGCGCTCTCGATCGGCGACACCATGCGTTCCACTGTGAGGAATGCCGCCAGATTCGCCGTGTACGACGATATGATGATGAGTGTAAACAGCCACCACGTGCTTCCGACGATCCGCGTGGAGACCGCGCGCGGGTTGATGTCCGAGCCCTGCTGCATCAGGGTTCCCACACAGAACCAGAAACTGTTCGAGAGGCTGAATATGTTCTCTACTGTATCAGTTTCCGGATTGCAAGGGTGCGGGTTGTACCACTCGTAGGGACTGAACCGCGCGATGATAAAGATTGTCAGGCTTACCACAAAGTATGCCGCGAAAATATACACCCATATCTCTAGCGCGAGAGGGTTCATGAAGCTGAAAAGTCCCGGCTTTTCACGTAAAGGCATTTTAAATAGAATACTGATACCCAGATTAAGGAATGGTTTTGTAAAGTCAACGAATTGTTCCCTTTCGTAACTAATGGTCAATGCGGCTACCGCCATATCAACTTTCTGGAATTAAAACAGAAAAAAATATTTGTTCATTACCATGTCATTAATACAAAAAATCGCAGATATTTGTACACAACCGCACGCAAACAAACGAGTGTTATCTACACTTTCATCGATGTAATGTTCACGTGTATGTAATATTTATCTAATTGAAAGCCCCGACTAATAGGACATAACTCGTTATAATGATTTATACAAACATTTGAATTTGCATTAGAAGAAAATACGTGCGAGATCGGAAGCACCCATTAAACTGCTAGCGATACCGTCTAACAAT
The DNA here is from genome assembly GCF_020536995.1 of Dreissena polymorpha. Lineage (NCBI taxonomy): Eukaryota > Metazoa > Mollusca > Bivalvia > Myida > Dreissenidae > Dreissena > Dreissena polymorpha. Next base: position 26,903,771 of record NC_068365.1, on the reverse strand, counting down.
GGAAGGACATAACCATCATATAAACAATATTATAATTAAAGTCGGATTACTCAAAAAGCCGAAGCACCACATACCCTGTCGATAAGCTCCCTGACGATGCCGTCCCACTTGCCGTCCTGCAGCACCCCGTAGCGGGCGTCGGGCACGGGCACGATCTTGTATTCGAAGCCCACAATGCGCGCCATCTCGCTGAGCAGGTCGATACAGAACCCCTCGTAGCGCGCGTTCCCCTCCAGCGGCTTGCTCTTTAGCATGTCCGTCCGCAGCATCGCGTACGGAGGTTCCTGTGGATGATGAAAGAGTAAAATGTTTCAAAAAATACCAGTGCTATTTTGTGCTGAATAGAATTAACGTACAAATGACGTAATAAATTGTAAATAATTGTAAAAAATGTATGTGTATATTTTATAACAGTTCTCATTGTATAATTTTCCATTAGGAAATAAGAGATCACAATCATGCTTTATTATGCAATTAAGTTGCTTTTACATCCCTTAACATTTTGCAAATTCATTATGACCAGAACATAAAAACACCATATTGAACCTTTGAACAAAAGAATGCGTAACACAATCTTAGAATAATGAAGTTTGAATTAAGGAAATGTTTGATAAGTCGCCTTTAATAATTATGACGTTTTCTTTTACAATGACAATTCCTTTCATATGCATGCGGCCTGATTTTGTAGTGATAACAACCGTAACATTTTTAAAACCTGCTTAAATTATATCAAATACATGCTACAGTTAAGGCGCAACTAAACCATTCATATTAACACTACATAACTATTTAAATTTTGCATTATATTTCAAATTGTCATATATGTAACACGTTCTTATGTAATCAATCAATCGCCAGATTAATACAGGGGAATTCATAAGCATTTAGCATAAATTAATACAGTATTTGTCGACGCCTTGAACATGTACATTAATATTCAGTGGGCAACAAGTAAATCCCAATACCAGCATCGTGGACACCAGTAATGTTTTGTTGCCGAAAATTCCTTGGCCCAAGAACCTGTTCATTGTGATATTTGCTCCATACCCAGGCGCCCATGTGCCCGTCTGAAAAGACATCACGTGATATTTAAAATCCGGTCGTGGAACGCATGCGCGACGAAACCTGTTGGCATACAGCAATAGTCATAACAAAACAAGAAATATCGTTTACAAGATTGCGCGACATTAATGTGATCGGCGTTAGTGAGTTTCAAAGATAAAGAGTTATGTCAATGAGATCAAAGATTGCGAAGGCATTTTTTTGCGCAGTTCTTAGAGGCATCAAACGCAAATCGATTACAGGGTTTTGCGACATATTTTTTGGCTCAATTTGCATTTTTAGATATAATTATTGATCTTATAATTTGATTACATTATTAATTGTTTTAGGAATCATGCATTAAGTATACATCAAGGATGTACTATTGATATACCATAATTAGATCGCCGACTATCTTCATCTAAAAAAAATCTGGTAAAAATAAAATTCAAGTTCAACTAGTTAATGCGAAAGCGTTTATATAACAATCTTGTACTGGCTTGATTTATATTACTGGCTGGTTTTAAACTTAATACGTTTATATGTGTAATGGTAAATCTCGAAAACAATTTAAAATATTTTGATCAAAACGGATTTTAGAATAGGGAAAAACAATACACATATGATATAAAATATACTAGTACACAGGGCGAAATATGGTAGTTATTACTAAATATGAGAAAATAGCCTTTAAGTACAATCTTCTTAATATAAAGGGAACATACACACTGTATTGATGTCGAGAGTTGAGTGTTAAACTCGATCCATCAATCCTTTTCATTAGAGATGTTTTATGCTGAACACGCAGTTAACATCGTTGCAAAGCGAACAGTGTTATCCCTTTTCATAGCATACTTCAAACAATAGAAATTCAATTGAATAAACTATTAATGTAAATTTGATAATTATTTGTAGCTTCCACGTTTTCAATTTTAAAATGTTTCTGGTCTACGGGCGGAACATTTTAATCAAATTTCATTTGCCGCTTACGAAGATCAGTTTATGTAAAAAGCTATGTTAAACAGCTACGCTAAAAAAATCCATACCTAGGTGCAAACGTTCACTTCTAAGATTATATATAATGCATTTAGCATGTTTAGTAAGCGTTCGACATATTGCTTTACACATGCGCACATTTGAGTAATATCACTTTATTTTGCTTCCAAATATGTGCAATTAGATAAAAACAAAAGAAGCTTATACTCCCACACGCGTGTCTGCGCATTTTAAAGGGACTTTTTCGCAGATAATCGTAGTGGCCATTATCCAACGTTTCGTCACATAAAAAAATACCACTGTAAACCAGACATCGAAATAATACTAATGGCGAAGAATCAAAATGAGAATGTAATGTCGAATATTCGTCAGAAATTGATCACAATATAAAGCGTAACAAACCCTAAGCGATGAAATAATTTGATGGAGTCAATTGTGTTTGTCGTTTTTTTTCTGTAGCATGCGTATATGAAGTATAAAAATGTTACACATACTAAGCTGGGACGATGGGCTTCAGCTTTTAAATCATAACCTCATTAGTTGGACCCAAGGTAGGCAGATGTTCATATGTCCGTATTTTTTTACTTGAGCTCTCAAGTTCCGATATATTTGACCGTGTCAATCTAACACATTTAATGACAATCTTCAAACATTTCAAACAAACTGTTAATTTTCCATACAGGAAATTGCATCTGCAAGCTTAATGTTTTTTTCTGCACATTCACGCAACCTACATGTACATATACTAGACTGCATTTTGAGGACTGTATTGATCCGTGGGCATCTGCGCTTTGTTCTCACCACTTGGGAGTCATCATCATGTCAACGTATATCTTTATCATCAAAAAAATGGCACACGCTAACATGAATTATTGACAACTGTATGCCATTATGTCATATTATTTTAAAAGTATAGTATGTTATTCCATGCACTGTTAGGGTATTGCACTCGTTGTTATTGAAGAACAAATCCTTGGCATAATTGCACTCGCAATTTTATGTTCCTAGCATGTCGGAAGCAAATCATATTAAAAAATATTTAGGTATTCTCTTGGAGAATAGAGAATTTCATCTTAAATAGCGTTTCCATGTGGTAAATAAAGTTTCGTCGTTTACTTTTCAGTAAATATGCCGTGCTCTGTTACAAAAGGGGTTTATTGCACGTGCGTTAAGTGTCGTCTCAGATTAGCCTGTGCAGTCCGCCTTAACTGGACATTTGTTAAGAAGAGATTTCTGTTAACGAAAAATACCATAAAAGAGGTAAGTGTCGTCCCTTTTTAGCCTGTAAGGACTGCACAGGCTAATCTGGGACGACACTTTACGCATATGCATAAAACACATATATTTTTCATAGAGCACAGCCCATTTAGATTGCACATACACATTATAAGCAGCTGTTATACTTTCAAAGGTAAGAATGCGGATAGCTCTTGTTCAAATAAGAGTTTACAATAAGTGGGCAATTAAGCCAACAAACTTAACCACTTAGTTGTGCATCTTACTGTAAACATACTTTTAAAGAAGCAGGTGAAAATAGCATTACATATGTAAGAAACGCTGTAGATGGACACCAAACACTTAGCAGTATTACACTGAAGAAGTATGTGATTATCATCATATAATTGTACAATCGTTGCGGTTTTCTTTAAAAATAAATTGTTGATGATGTCTTACAGGACAGATTCATTAACAGTAAAGGAATTCTTGTAAATGCCCACTTGTCATTTCTAGGTGAGTTACCCATTGCCGATATGATACAGGGCTGTACATATAAAACGACATTAAACTTAAACAAATTATTTAAGCTGGGACCAGCACCTTATAATGAAGGGACAACCTGGCTTGATGCATGTGCGTAAAGTATCGTTCTACAATTCCGCCTAGACTGATTTTACTTTAACTAACATTTCCATAACTAAAATTTCCGTGTGTCGAAACTGAAATTTCTATCCGAACAAGCTAATCTTGGATAAAATTTAACGCACCTGTTTAAGCCAAGTTTTACCAGAACAATGCTCGTGTTCAAGTGATTAAAAAAAAAACCAACGACATCAACGTTAAAATGTTCGCTGCATCTCCTACCCTTTGAAGGCCTTTCTCGCCCAGTTCCATAATATCGAGCTGGAAGTTGAGCCTTTTGCCGTTATAAAGGTAGATGGGACCCGTCAGGCCGACCACCCGCATCTTGGCCATGGAATGGATAAAATAGTGGGATAGAATGATAATTAACCCATTTATGCCTAGCGTCTAGAAAAAAAGCCTTGGCAAACAGCGTAGACCCTGATAAGACGCCGCATAATGCGGCGTCTTATCGGGGTCTGCGCTGTTTGCTTAAAGGAATTTCTGTAAGAAAAATTCTAAATAAAGAAATAAATATACTAGACATCCCTAATTTTGGATATAAATTGATCCAATGTAGAAGGATGGGAGAGTCCACTAGGCATAAATGGGTGAAATCAAACGCGTTCCAGCTTCATTAGCAGTAGGAAAATCTCACTGATAACATAAGAAATAAAATTATACAGGTCATGTATTATATTCGAGTTGCAAAAGACCGAATAATAATAATTGAAGTATTGCTATTTCGCCACTAGTATGCAGAAAAACAAATGACAAACACCTAAATATATAAAGCAGAAATATATATTTATTACATGCTATACCCTGTTTTCCATGTAATACAACCATTACATATTTTTGTATATTACACATGTGTAATACAACATTTTTAAGCGTTTTCATTGGCTTAGTTTTCGTTTATTGACCAATATATATATATATATATATATATATATATATATATATATATATATATATATATATAAAATTAGAAAATTGTGTATTCGGATAGTTGTTGAGAGCCCTTACTTGCTTGGGGATGAGAATCTTAAATTTTGTTCAAAACGGACATCGTATTTTACTGCACAATCGCAATTTACTATAAAATTGTAACCTTGTGTGAAGAAACAGATGCGATTAAAAGAAGTGCGATGGCAACTTAGTTTTCGACATTTTTTTTTAGGTATCGACATGCGTATTAGCCCATGTATAATTAAACATGTCATTATAACATTGACAATAATGTTTTTCATATATTCAAATATCTTTGCAACACTGTGGATACATATAATAATGATTTCAATTTTACGCGTATAATTTTAAATCTATTCGCTCTTTTGTACTTTCATATCAAAATCGAATTCTGCTTTTTTTCGCAATTTTTAACGAATGTCACCTACATCCAAACATTTTAATGCCATTAAAATCCGTTATTCCTATTATTTCCGATTATGTTTTGGAGAGCTTAATGAAACATGTCAACTAGGTCCCTCAAAGCTTTCATTACATTCCCAAAAGACACAAACAAACCAACTACACGTCATTACAGATCATTGTCATTATGTTATACGTAATTATAGCTGCCATTTTGCGACGTATACAGTCAACTTTAATCACGAACAAAACAACAACATAATTCTGAGCTTATATATGAATGCGAATAACCTACGACAGGCGTTTTAAATACTGACATTGTTTATGAAGTTATATAAATTGCGGCCGTCTCTCCAAATGTTTAGTTCGTCACAGCTCGTGTTCGGTAGTGTCAAGAAGCCGGCACGTTTCATCTCCATGAGCGCATGCGACAACAAGTAGACGGCGTCAAAAGTGAGTGCTCCCTGATGCTGAAATGAAGCTAAATTTGAGCCGTTCTCTGGAAAAACAGGGCTAAATGCATTTGCGTTAAATGTCGTTCCAGATTGATATGTTCAGACGAAACAAGACAATCAGCTACAGCACTTCCCGCATAGACTACATGTTTGTTAGAGGAGATTAGAAGAAATGCGGGAACATACCGATAAAGTCGAGCCGTTCAATATGGGCAGTTGTGTGTTCTCTTGAAAAAGTTCCATGTCAAACAGCGTGTTTTTGGTAAAGTCGCTGAGCATGTTGACGATGCGGAATCCAGTCATATTGACGTAGTTGTGTCGGTAGTCCTCCAATTCCAATATCTCTATGTCCTACGGGGTTTGGGAAAAGCAAAGGTGTATAATTACTAGTGCACAATAGAACGATATCATTGGTTGCTCATTTGTCATTTAAAGAAAAATAACCATAAATATGTTCAGGATGAATTACTGATTCCATATATCATCTGATGCGGAAACGATTTTTATAACAACATAGCGAGCAATCCAACGATCTTCTTTGAAGAAAGTTCTGTTTTTATTATGGCTACCGTAACGTTACACAATAATGACTACGTATGAGGGACGTTTTGATGTGCAGTACCTAGAGAGATGTAAATAGTAAATACGGAGACGGACTAGATGAAATCAACCTCGATAGACACTTTCGTTTTTATAGAAGATACTCATAATGTTATATACAATGTACCACGACAGTTTTGCAGCTATTCGATACGTCAATTTCTGATAACTTACTCATATTGTCGTGGCTGATACAATAATTCCAGTCTTTAAGGTTTAATTGAATTTATTTACACATGTCCAAATATGCATTCGCTCGATATTCATCACAATAGCCAAGTAATTCAGCTTATAGCTTACAAGTATTCATGAAGATACATCGCACACAAATAAAACCCTTAATATCTCAAAACAACTCCCCGCTGACAGATTGACAGATAACTCTTGACAAAACATTAAATTAACATAGGTAGGGTCTTAAGTCGCTAAAATACAACGGACGCTGGCTTTGAGTGACAGGATCAATCATCAAGTGAAATGCATTTCCATTGATCTCTCTGATCAAATGCACGTCACATATTAACAAAGAGTGAACAGACGAGACTGCGCCATTACTTCTTGTGTTAAAACTTAATGTTTCGCGATTATTCATTATCCAAAATCTAAATCAAGCAACAGTTCAATGTAAAAAAAAGTTACACCGTTGTATACTTTCAAAGAAATCAATTAATTAAATGATTCATGTATTTATTCCACTGTGATGTCCCATTGTATAAAGTAACAGATTGAATTTACATATTCAAGTATGGTAAGGTACCGTAGGGTACACTTGATTAATTATTATATTTCAAGATTAAAATAATAAATCCGTTTCCTTAATTATAGGCATTCATCCTCACCATGTTTTAAGCGGATGGTGTCATACCAAACAAGTCTATTAGTAAAAAAAGTACAAAATTGTTTTAGTCTTAGAATTTAGATTAAGACAATAAACTGTAACACTCATATGTCAATCGTGAACACATACAATTGGTATTCTGCATAAATGCTGAAATTCACGTGAAGCGCAAAGCATCAAACTGTACATGATAGTGTTTATTCAGATTTGGTCGCGTTGTTATTATTAGTATGTGTTTTTGTCGAACTGGTATTGTTTCTACAACTACCGTCGTTTTCGTCAACACTATATCGTTGTAAACCCTGTTTACATTTAAATGGAGTCTAATACTATACTAAAAATGAATATTTAAACAAAGTTGATTATATTTTAAAATAACTTACAAGTGTATAGTTTGTTCTGGGCGAAATAATGTAATTCACAAGCACTACTTGTGCTGACATAAATGTATTCGGAAATACAATTTTATTTAATTAATTTATATAATTAATTTACTCATAATTAACCAATTTATTGGATAAGCAATGAAAAGTCGTTTCCTTTTTTTCTTAAAGTAAACAAAACTATTCCTAGTTTGTTTTGTATGAAGATTACTCGAAGATTACACGATTTATCAAAATGTCGCCTTATATTATCGCAAGAGACAAAGCGCACTAATGCCACGAACTTCATCTATAGCCGACTAGATCTCAACGAAAGTACACAAGATAATGAAGTCTTAACTAAAATCCGTAGCGAGGTGTTTACATATGACGCTTAGCGATTGTAAATAATTAAAGTTAAGATTCGTCACTCAGCAAAGTGCATGTTTTGCTATGTTACGCACGCCCGTTGTATAAAAACACATTTAGTAGAGCTTTTTAAGATGACTTGTTAAATATTTAACCAAAAGTTTGACATGTTTCTCAGTAATGTTCTTTTGGCTTACACTTCATAATGTACAGTAGGAAAATTATTTGTCGACAAGTTAATATTATCCTATAACATCGACTAACCGTATTTTAAGGACATACGGGTACGCTAATAATGTTTAATAATACATTCATTGAATAATAATACAATTTATGACAAATCTAACATAACTTAAAATGTGCTAATTATAGATGTATTAACCGTTATGATAAGCTATCAAAATGTAAAACCGACATGAACCAACATTTGACAAGTAATACATTGCACTTACATAGTCATATTGCTTGTTTTCACGCCTATCAGAATATACTATATTTATTTCAAAAGAACATATTAACACTTTCATTATACATCAGAATTGTACACAATACATAATGCAAAGTTACTTACAAGGTTATTTATGATATAATGGTGATACGAGTCTATCATCCCCTCTTGCAATGCCTAAAAATACAGCATTTAAAATACTTGACAGATCATTTCAACATTGCATCTTTGTTTAAACGGTTTCTTTCCATGTACATAAAAGGAACGATACACTACACAGAATTTACGTTTAAGGTTTTTTCTAGAATAAATTATTTCTAGATGTACACTTTTGAAATTGAATCTTAGCTGTACGTTTGCTAAGTTAGCAGATAGGCTTATTACATCATACCATTTTCAGGAATAAAGCTGTCTCGGAAAGGTTGAGCTCCACAACAATATGCCTCCACCCCTTTTTCTTCGCCTCTTTGAGTATACCCCGCATGTTGTAGGCGTCCGCCTGTCGTACCACCACTCCCATATTGACTGTCTCGTTACTGGCTCGAATCAATGATTGGACTTTCAATAGACCTGTATAAGTTTGTTAATGTTTTACCAGACATGTGTGAGAATCTTGTCGTTTTAAGTACGACAATGTAGAGGTAGAACGAACGATATGAGATGAGTTTAACTTAACAACGACAATGTTTGAATGTGTTTAAAGATAGGGCCGTTGCCGTTTTTGCTTTCAATATAAGTTAATTGCCAATAAAATCTCGCCTTATAAAATGTATTTCCGTTTCAAATGTATACATTGGGAAAATAAAAGTTAAAGTTATACGCCACATCTGCACTACTGGAAATCTTATCTGATCTTAAAAAATCTGCACCAATTAGGCATTAATGTTGTTGCTGTTTTTTTTTCATTAAAAAGTCAAAATTAGATACTATTTGTTGTTGTGAACATATTTTAACTGATTCAACTTGGTTTGTACCCTCAGTTAAGTAGGTTCTACAAAATAAAGATTTTGACAGTAACACCATTTAAAGTCGTTACTTTTAGCTATGCGTCTAGGGTTGTCTCTATAACGAAATACTTTCGAGATATGTTTATCCTATGACATTGTAACATATTAAAAAATAACATGTTTATGCAAAAGTTATAATAATAATAATAATAATAATAATAATAATAATAATAATATTATTATTATTATTAATAATATTAATAATATTAATTATGTAAACCAAATTAGGCCAATCGACGATTTTTTTTATCATATACAACAAGTTTAAAATTGCATTGTTTACTGAAACGCATATGTATTAAGAAGACATAGTGACATACACATATAAATAAAAGAGCATGCGTACATGAACACAAATGTTTTCTTGAAAGCATTTGTAAAAAGCTATAGCGTTTTTCTGAACGTGTAATTTGTTCAATAATGCACATGCCTTTATTCAAGAAATACATACATAGACGGCATAACTTTTAACTTAACAATATACTTCCCTCATGAACTGGCCAATACTTTCCAGTGGATGGGAGAAAATTATGGCAAACGGTTCGCTTGAAGCGATATACAATAACACCGAGACATACATTACGAAGGTAATAACGTCAGCCACAAGGGATCTCGAAGCTGTCAACATACACATCTGTGCCTCATAGGATATACAAGAATACTCATTTCCTCTTGACATTATTGCAAAATGGATGGTTTTAAAGATCTATGCGGCTTGTCTCGGGGGTATGTACAAATAGGTTTAAATCCATCTGAACATCATTATTTTCTACAGACAACAAGTTGGTGAAGAAAATGAGACGGAACTTCCTCATGAAGAAACTGGTAAGTTTCGAGTTTCAATGGTTATTCGAAATTGAATCCATGAATTAGGACATCCTAGTATTTATATCAGATTAAAATAACTCGATTTATTTTAATCTCCTTATTTTGATGAGTTTTGTTCCGGCATCCTTTTTTATATTCAAGACACTATCCATATTGGTACGAATGGTACGACAATAACTCCGTTGGCAGTACTTTAGTTTGTAAAGAAACAACAACAACATTGAATTGTGCCGTTAACACAATTGATGTCTGTTATATCCGTAATGAAAAACTTCATGTTTGCTGCCACAATTCTTGCGTTACCGTCGCCCGTTGGAGAACGATAACGTCATTGTTTTATTTGGTAAGATAAGGATCAATCAATACAAACAGATTAATGAGATAAGACGCGTTGTGCAATCTCTCCGAATGATTAAATTTCCCTTTTGCAAATCATGATTTTGTGGGAACGAACTGATCATTCTTGGGTAATACACATTTCTTTGAACACCACGTCACACAATTTCATGCAATCACAGCACAATATTTCGTCCTTCAAATACACTGGTTATATTTTCTTAAAAGCACTATACTACATGAAGATAAAAAGTTATAGTTCTTTCTTATTGGCGAAATATGAATACTTAAAAATGGTTGATATTGTTTTAAACAATGGTTATTTAGTTTCTCTTTTACACAAGTATTAAGCAGGACAAAGCAAAATATAATTTTACTTTGACAAAAAATGTCAAACTGGTAGATACAAAAACATTTAAAGAAATGAGAAAAAACACTGGATCCCTTTACTATTTTATATCTTGAAATGAAAATAGAAAAAATAGTAATACATAAATTAAGTAAAGGACTGGAAAGATTATATAAGATAAACAACGGAGAAAGATACTGCATTTCCTTTTATCAACATATATATTAATAAATTAAAATATATAAATAAATACATCAATACATAAGTTCATTACAATATATATATATATATATATATATATATATATATATATATATATATATATATATATATATATATATATATATATATATATCATGCGCAGTATATTGTCTGTTCATATATTATTGTATAATATAGCTTGTTGTTCATGATGAATATTAACAGTTACGTTCGGGAATCTCGGGGGAATTCGTAAAACCTGAGACGCAGAAACTTACGCATGTTTATCTCTGAATTGTGGGCACTCTGTTAATTAAAGAATTAGCTGATAATGTCAACGTTCACCAAGGAATAGCAATTGTAACACATATGTTTCCCATGATGTTGATTAATGTTTAAAAATGGCGTTCCGCTTGGAAATGACTTAAACCATTCATGTATGAACAATTGTATAGTTATAACTAGTATTCATTAGGGCAATATATAAATATGTGAAATAAATTACTCAAGTGTTCATACTAGTCTCAAATAATTTTTCCATAACAATCATCAATTAATAAATAATGTTTTATTAGAACAAGAGTGTTGAGGAAGCATAATCTTAGTCGCTACCTACAAACGATTAAGGCTTTATATACTGACAGCATATTGTAAACGAACAAATAACCCATTTATGTCTAGCGTTTAGAAAAAAGGCCTTGGAAAAGAGCGCAGACCAAGATATGCGGCGTCTCATCAGGGTATGCGCTATTTGCTTAAAGGAATTTCTATAAAAAATATTCTAAATATAGAAATAAATATACTAGACATCCCTATTTTGGAGATAAATTGTTCCAATTTAGAAGTATGGTAGAGTCCACTCGGCTTAAATGGGTTAATAATACGCGTGTTCACCAAATTATCAATGCCATCATATTAATCAATCTAGGCACTATTATTCAAATGCACACAATTGAGAAATGTCCATACACTGATCTTTTTAACTTTTTTGTTAACTTTAATCAGTGGTTTTAGTTTCCTAGTTTGAACAAAATGTGTATTTTTTGTATATATTTTTTTAATAATCGTTTATCCAAACTGATAAAGTAGCTTTAAAACAAGTGAACATCATTATTTCCCTGATAAGTCAGGTAAATTGCACAAATTAAACTTTATGCCCTCTTGCCTTAACTGGCGACAACTATTAAACACATCTGAACAAGATACAATCAGATTGAGAATAATTATTTTTGTCGCTTAGTATTTTTTTTATGTTTGTCCCGCAACATGGTTAACCTGGTACCACGACTCAGATAGTATTCTTGTATTTTTGCAGATAATGGTCAATTTGTTTATTTGCTAAACACTTGCGTTCACGATTAGTGACTTTGCACACTTAAATATGTAAAGTGACATTAATGTTTTATTCCATTACTTTGTGTTTATTTCCGCATTTTTTAAAACTGTTTTTACTTTAAACATAATAATATTTAATAAAATATTGTTAATCATGTACACGTACAATAATTGTTATATGATGAAATGTTTGTCAGCAACACTAAATAAATTTAAATTAAAGCACCAATGCGTATGGTTCGAACCAGTATCATACGTTTGTAAAAAAACTTGTTTGACAAAATAAATGTAAACAAAAACACAAACAAAACGTATGGTAACTTCTTGGGCATAGTAGCAGCAAATTGTTCATTTAGTAAATTATATTTGCAAGTCTTCCAATCGATGCGGTCTTATCGTCACATAATTTGATAATAAAACTAGTTCAGCATGATGAATTATTACAGTAGTTGTATTATAAACTCAGCGGAAAATCGCATATCAAGAATAATTCTTTTGGTAAGAAAACCTGTAACATTTACCATTTTGGAGTTGAGGGTCAATGCGTAGTAAGTGAATGCACTCTAATTAAATTAACGCGCTTACCGCGCATACTTGTATTTGTGTATTAATTAAATGTCCCAATGGTAATCCAACTAGGACTTTGCCATTCTTTAAATATTGGCAACGAAATACGGGCTCTTAGCATCGCGTTATAAAATACGCGCCTTTAAAACGACTTTAGATAACACGTCTTCAAATTGCAGAAGAAATTACATTCAAAACATTTTATGTCCTTTCTTATATTTTATTTGTGTTTTGCCAACTTAAAAAAAATATTTGCATTGAGCTTTCAGTAGACAAAGCGCATTTTTTCAGGCCGCTTTAATGCATTAATTGATTCCATATGACTGACAGCATTATTTATTGACCTGTTTACATACGTCATGCATTTCATCAAAACACATTTAGTGAAAAGAGTTAGAAAAGATGTGTTAAAATGCGTTTGCGACAAAAATCGAAGTTTTTTGGCATCATATCCTACTTTTTTTAAATACCCATCATTGTTATGCCACCAATTAATATAGATCTAATGTTTTGCTTACACATATGACAAACCGCTGTAGCTACTAGTGTTCCGTTTGCGTGTCATGGTAATAGCCGCCCTACGTGTGTATGTAGATACTAATGTGTTTGGACAGTATCGGCAATTATTACTTGGGCGGGACAAGCATTGCATACCTCATATGAATTGGTTCGTTTTAGTAATATTTTGCAAAAGAAATATACTAAATGTTTAATTATACTAGAACGCTAGTATGATACCACGTATCAGTCTAGTTCTCATGTCAAAACGTATTGCAGTCCAACATTAACACCTCGTGAAACATGTACATCAAACACGACAACAATAAGTTCTCAGAACATCGAACTGGTCCAAGATTATACACGTATTACCTATATGATTATTGTAGACGATAAGCATCTCTGACCAGCCGACGGCTCGAATTACGTCAAGGACGGCGTGTGATAGCAATTCCGGATCTGGATGAAGGTTGATGGAATAGGAGGCGGGGAAAGGAGCAGCATAGGCGTCCACGCGAGTCTCGATGTGGGGGATGTTCAGGTTCGCGCACGCGGAACTAGTAAAAGCGGCTACATCCGGGTTCGCTGGACCGACTGTGCAGACAATGTTGCGGGATAGTTGTTCACAGACTGTAATGTTATGTTTTACTGTTTTATGAAGCTATAATTCATGTTGTATAAAATATATTAGCATAAATTTTATATTGTTCTTTTTTTATTTTATATCGACGATCTGAGTACGAAAAATGAACGCAAAACAAATTAATTAAATGAAAGAGAGTATTTGTAAATTAATATAGAGAAAGCCAACAAATTACTTTTATGTTTGCAGATAAATGGGGCATAAAAGATGAGCTAGAAATATTTATGAATTGGAAGAACGTCTGTAGTGGCCAGCGATTGATTGATCCATTATATTGACAGTAGCGCTTTACAGGCATTCGTAAAATGTTTGGCCGCCATCGATTGAAGATGCTAATCATCCATTTGTTTCTGTTTATGATACCAGGTTGTCAGAATTGTCAATGTTTGTGTGCAATATATTTGTCTTGAAACTATGTTTTAACATGATGTATTATACAGCGAACGTCTGACCCGCACCCCCATGGTTTCCTGTCCGATTGTGAAATACCGGTCAATGGCGCTAGATAAATAACTTTAGTGAGATTAATGATAAAAGCCGACCACGTATTCCTAAAGGCCATGAATTGTTTCTGAACCAGTAATTGAAGCTATTTGAGGAGTTTGTACGCTATCGAAAAAAATTAATTGACCACTAACAATTTGGCCTAGAAACGATAACGTCTGAAATAAATGAAAATAATTCGTCCCAAAAACAGTCGAAACCATTAAATTAGTACATTCGTCGACGTTTGTTTTTATTTTTTACAAAAGCAATCGCAATCGTACTTACTGGCATTCGCAAACATTAATTATCCCATGCAATTAAATTAAATTTATTTCCACTATTATGAATACATGTACATTGTTTCTGTTTATTCAGAGTGATTCAAACAAATCTTTACATTGACTGCATATGAATTTCAGACCTTTTTTCGAGGCTTCAAATTGGTTGAAGACAGGTAAACGTTGAACGTCATATGCAAGAGTGACGTCGCGTAGAAAGTTGCGTTCATGGCTGACCCGATAGATGGCGTATTTGAAGGCGTTCACAATAGTAGGAGGCTCGTCATCGCCAAAAAGACCACCTGCGACGACAATAATATTAGTTGTTTAAGGTACATATTTAATGCAAATTGAGAAAGAGATAGAATAAACGGACACCACACAGTGTAAAATATGGTTGTAATCCGGAACATTAGACAATGCCATCTTATCAGTACCGATACATTTACCGATGACTCATTTAACGTACGAATATTAGTTTTATTGCAAAAGTTATTGTTGATTCCTAATGTGATTTTGGAATGATCATCTAAGGTCTTCTATTATTGTACCTTCAGAACAGTGATTTGCTATTTTTAAAATATTCTGCTTTCAATAATTGTATTATTAAAATGTTAATTACAATATGAAATATATATCACTTTCTAAAACTGTCGTATTAAATATGTCAGGTCTATTCAAAACGGGAGTTTTCACCAGATCGATGCTGAAGAAACCGCATATTTTAATAATACTGATTAAAGTGTTTTGCTTATATAATAACATAAAAATACATAAACGTGAAATATGATATTACACATGCATACTAAATATGATAAAAAGTGTGTATTATATTAAATGCAATGATTTTATTGAGAACGTTTATTTACCAGACATTTTGCTTGTATTTCTTTTATTATCATTTTTTCTGTTTTCAAGTTACTGGTACCTTATATTCATAAACTGTCTCAACTACTCAACAATCTTAGTTCACCATTTGCGCACTCACACATTGTCGCCATTATCTTATTCGCTATCCACTTTCCATCTCTTAAAACGCATAGGACAACACGATGACTGCAGTCTTTTTATATTACATTATGAGACTCTTATCGTATTAATGCCTTCTAAAAGCATTCATGAATATATTTGTATGCTGAATTCTGTACTTCGAAAGGTCGCGTGGCTAGTAATAATTTAGTACATTTCTGTCAGAGATATATGTACTCGTTTATATTTCCATTTCAAAATAACCACTATCACCATGATCGAAGGCGTTTGCGTCGGGAACCAGTCACGTCTTTTCATTGCTCTCACCAATTTAAATAATTTGAACAATTTTTCACATTTCTACCCATCATTTCATGAATTCTTTGGTGTTGGCGGTAAGATTCTATTGGATACTAATGATACTAACCAGAAACTACTATCTGAAGAATCTACTTTTGTAACAAGAAGCCGAACATTTATCTTACCGGTTACTTCCATTCACTTCCGGTTATCCGAGTACTATATCACTATGTATCTCAGTTTGTATACGTTCTGTTTTTGGACTGTTTTTCTTATCTCATTAGACAAATACAATAAAATAAACAATACTAAGACCCATCCGGATACATATATTAACAGATGTCACGTTATGTCGTCCTCAATCCTGTGCAAGTCTTTCATACTTGGTGTTTTGTTTACATTGACATCAACCAGGAGAACAACTAAGAAACCTGCTAGCTGTAAAATGTCATGCCTGTATTTATACAGTTTATTGGAAGATAATTATATCCGCAGACATCGAACCCAACCTAGGTCATGCTGGTGGTATTCCCCAGTACCCTTGTGGTAAGTGTAACGCCAATGTGGCATGGACGGATAAAGGTATTGCGTGCGACACATGTGAACAATGGTATCACACTTCCTGTCAACATATTGGAGATAAAACCTATGATAGGTTGTCAGATTCCCAGTTCAGCTGGCATTGTATAATATGCAACAGTATGAATTATTCTCTAACCCTAGCTACTTCCCTAGACTCCCTTAGTGATATAAATATTTTCAATAACCTAGTATCTTACCCTTAACCTGTCTCACGTACCCAAAAAGTAAGCAGCCCCTTAGTAAGTGACTTTCCCTTTACTCCTAAACAGTTAAAATCTCCCCAGGCCACTTTTACACCGGTTTCATCGAATGATCGGAAGCAATCCAAACCTAGAAATGTAAGTCAGAGAATTTCAGTTCTCAATATTAACTGTAGATCAATTAAAAATAAGATCCCTGACCTACACCAGGTACTTAATCAAACTAAACCTGACGTACTATGTTGCACTGAGACATGACACAAACCGGAGATTCACACTTCCGAGATATTTCCTGACTTCCTTAATTACGATGTATACAGAGATGACCGAACACACTCCCAGGGAGGTGGGGTCCTTATAGCCATTACCAAATCCCTAGTTAACCAAGAGGAGCCAGATGTTAAAACCAAAATGCAACTTATGCAGGGCAAAGATAGCCATCCCCAGAGTAAGATCCATATACATAGGATCATATTTCCATCCCCATGAGAATGGCAAAGAATCCCTAGATAAACTTTGGTCATAATTAAAACTCATCCCCAAGGATAGCATAAGGAGGAGACTTTAACTTACCTGATATTGACTGGACAGACGAATCCCTTAAGCCTACCTGCAAACACAAGGAATTGTATGAAGACTTCCTAGAAAACATGGTCAACCATAACCTACAAAATGTAGTTAAAATCCCCACTAGAAACTTGAACATACTTGACCTTTGTCTAACCAATCTGCCATCAGCGATCTCTACCGTAAAAACTCAACCCAGTCTTGCCACTTCCGACCATGACATAGTTTTTCATGAAATACAAATCAACAAGGGTCGTAAATTTCAACCTAAAAGAAAAATCCCACTTCACAAACGTGCTAATTGGACACAGCTAAAACAAGATTTTGACAGATTTCGCATGGAGTTCATTGGTACCAAGTATACAAACCCCTACACTGCCTGGACGGACTTCAAAGATAAACTTAACTATTTATGTGAAACCCATATCCCGACAAAAATGACAAAGACCAGACAAGACTTGCCATGGATCATCCGATCAATCATTATATTCATCAGACGTAGACATAGGTTATACCAAAAAATCACAAATAAAAAGACTGCAGACCAAAAGTTAACATCCCAGTTCAAAACTATAAAGTCCTCCATCCAAAACCAAATAAGCAAGCCCTATTGGCACTGTCTAGAAACAGTTATCTTTGAGGGTGACTCACAACCAGGTAGGAGCAAAAAATCTATAGCTTTGTCAAACACAATAAGTCTGAAAACTTTGGAGTGTCACCTCTCAAGTCAGAAGGTATCACCTACACAAAACCTATTGACAAGGCCAACATCCTAAATAGGCAGTTCGAATCTTTTTTCTCTCGGCCTCAACCCCTCAGCCTGAAGCAGGTCTGCAGTACCCTAATAAACAAGGTTCAGTTTCAAATGCCTTCGATAAGTTTCACTGAAAATGGTGTAGATAAACTCTTTAGTGGTCTCTACCCCAGTAAAGCATCCGGCCCAGACCAGATTTCCCCACGGATCCTTAAAGAACTTCACAAAGAGATTTCCCCCATTATCTGTAAGATATTTTAATTATCCCTTAGCTCAGGTATCGTTCCATCAGACTGGAAGGAAGCAACCATAGCTCCTGTGGTTAAGAATGGATCAAGGTCAATTCCCATATCACTTACATGTATTGCCACTAAACTGAAGGATCACATAATTGTCTCAAACTTAATGTCCCGCTTTGATATGCACCCGCTCCTTTCTCCTTTCCAACATGGATTTAGGTCAAAACATAGCTGCGAGACACAGCTCATTAGCTTCTCCCAAGAACTATTTGACTCACTGGAAAATGGTCAACAAACTGATGTAATTGTGATGGATTTCTCAAAAGCGTTTGATAAGGTCGATCACCACAAGCTTATCCACAAATTATACAAGCTGGGATGAACTTAGAGGTCACGTCCTGGATTAGATCCTTCCTCAGTAACCGCACCCAGAGAGTTGCGGTTGAGGGTTATATCTCGGATGAACTCCAAGTTATGTCTGGAGTCCCTCAAGGTTTAGTCATAGGTCCCTGCCTCTTCATGACATATATCAACGACCTCCCTGACAGCATAAAAAGTAAGGCTAGGTTATTTGCTGACGACATTGTATTCACTTGACAATCAAGTCCCAGTCTGATTCAGAACAACTCCAAAATGACCTCTACCAACTAGAACAATGGGAAAGAGATTGGGCAATGAAATTTAATCCTGACAAGTGTGAGGTCTTACGAATTACTAGAAAAAGTAACCCCATTATATTCCTCTACACCCTCCATAATACTGAATTAAATCAACCGTTAATGCCAAATATATTGGGGTAACCTTAACTAAGGATTGAAATTGGTCAAACCATATTAATAATATAACCCTTAAAGCCAAAAACTCCCTCCATTTCATAAAGAGAAACGTTAGGACCAAGAACATTAAGGTCAAAGAAGCTGCCTATACCACATACGTACGCCCACAACTTGAATATTGTTCAGTTGTGTGGCATCCCTGGCAAAACACCTAGCTGATAAATTAGAAGGGGTCCAACGAGCAGCAGCCCGGTATGTCATAAATGACTATGCATACACCAGTAACGTCACCCATATGTTACACACCCTTCAATGGAATACCCATGCCCACCGCCGCATGACCAACTCCCTCATAATGCTGTACAAAACTCACCACCAGCTAGTCAACGTGAACCACTGTCATCTTACCCCTACAAAAAAACTTAATATTCCAAATCCCCCAAACACGCACCCAGTATCACATGAATTCCTTCTTTCTTCGCACTACAAGGTATTGGAACGGTCTCCCATACCTGGTCAAATCAAGGCCCGATCTCGATTCCTTCAAAGCGAGATTCGGGGAGGTTAAATTCTAAGTTGTAGCCCCTGTTTTAATTTTTTACCTAACTCTGCACTTCTAAATATTTCTACTTTTCTGTATATATCTTTAATACTTTATCTTTTAGATGCACTTTTTAACTGACTAACACTGGTTTTCCCTGACAACGCGCCTCCCAATTGTAATCGTTATTGATTGTTCGGGAGTATACCGTAGATGTACATGTAGATGAAGTATATGATGTTTGCTTCGCTTTCTGTGTATGTCATCTTTCTGACCTCATCTGATACTATAAGTTGCTCCGTGCCCTCTATTTTCATTTTTGTTTAACTGAATGTGTTCATGTATTTAAACAATTTTTTATATTGAGTCACATCTTAATGAGTCCTGATATATGGATATCATCAAAAGTATAGTTTAAGATTACCTCATGAACTATATAAACTACAGCAATTAATCTTCTATAATTTATTTCTAAAACAAGGGTAGGACGATGCTGTTTTTATTGTTTACCAATATACGTGTGTAGACATTCACAATTCGTATTTTAAAAATGAAAATATCCAGAAAGGCATATTTTATTTCAATACATAGCCTGTATATGAATGTAAGTAAGTTATTAATACATATATAACGGTATTAAATTGCAAACTGAAAACTACGTACTTTAAACAAATTGCATTTCAATATGTGAACACATCATAATGCATATTTATATTATCGGCATTGGATCGAATCTGATTAATAAAAACATATAAACTTATCCGTATGAGACAATAAACTGGTATATGTAGCCCATTGTATTTCCATAATTGCATATGTATTATGAAATGAAAGAAAAACATGTCACGAAAAGCGTCATATATAAAAATACTTTAGTATACAAAGCGTAAAAGCGTAACAGCTTTATTACATGAATACTGAAATAAATAAAAAGATTACACCAAGTATTATGTTAATATTTAACACATAAGGATGGGTGAACTAATTAGTGCATTTTGTCTCAAAACATTGCTTATTGTTTCTAGAATTTTAAAATGGGTTTAATGTGTGTCTTGAGAGTATTTAAACCTTGCTAGTAAAGGTCCAAGGATTGAGACACATTAGTTCATTTTCATTAATGCTACATGTATGGTGATCGACCGACCACATTATCCTTTTAATGAACATTATATAACACACGCTTCGGATACATGTTAACATGTATACATGATACATGCTAACATATGCACATGTTCTTACGTAAACAAGTTATACGGTGCTTACCTTAAAGATCTATTATTATGCAGCAACTGTTTAGTTATGTCATTAAACTTGTGTAACAAAACAAATCTTTATTTAAATATAGTTGACAAATGTATCATCCAACAGAATTCCAAACAAAAAACACTCATATGAGTAATCTTTAAGCATATCTGATGGCATTTCTTTGCATAAGTATCATTATATTCCTTGTAAGTCGTTATACCGAAAAACCTGATTTAAGCAGTAAGTTTAACATGTGCATTTCAGACCGTTATATCAATTACTCTACTAACTTCAAAAACCTTGACTTAGATTTGAAAATTCCCATTCAGCGCCTTTGATTTTTGAAAACAAAATGAATTTAATATTTGGGAAATAAGCACTTGAACCGAAAGTTTGACATTTAAGTATATGTTTGATTAATTAGAAGTATACAAAACAATCTACGCGAAATAGTGTCAGAAAGAACAATTAACAGACAAGCTACGTTTCGACTTTCAGAGCACAACACAAACTTAAAAAATCGTCTAGCACTTTAAATACGTGAACGAGTGCCCTTATGTCTTTTCAAACATGAAATATATGTCAATAAAACTCAATTAATTTGTTAGAGTATTTACTGCATTTAGATATAAAGTTCAACGAACCAGGACAAATCTGGAGCCATCATATGCAAGGCTTACACAATTACTCTCGAAAATCAATGTTATCGAAAATTGCAGAAGGATTACTTGTGTCTTGTATTTCTCCGATTGATTGTTCAAAAGTCTTTATTGGTAAAACATTTTGTTAGAAATACTATGTAAGTTGATCGATTGTAAAATAAGTATGTTAGCAGTGGGAAAACATTTACAGCTCAGATAATAGGTTGATATTATAGCATGAGAATAGTCTACGATAATGTTCTATGTTGAGTTATACGTTCTGTTACCAACTTTTGTATGTTCGTATATGGCTTTTGCTATCGAGTTGTAATTTCACAAACACAACATTTAAACATATAATGTTATACAGTAATAGTGAATGAAATACTAACTGATTAACGACGATGGATGGCTAAAATCGTATCGGGATTAATTTTTTTTATCAATTAAATTATAAAAAGGTGACCTATGTGCTTCTAGTGCTTCCAATGATTAGTTTGATTTGAATATCAATATAAGTCTTAACAAACATGCAAATCAAACTATCGGATATAGATATAAAATGTATATGTTTATGTGATCATTAATTGTATTAAAGAAATTTATGATTGCTACCGTCGGTTTGACTGTTTACAGATTATATACACGCGTTTTGCGTATTACACGTATCAAACATATACACATACGTACGACTGATCGACCGGAACGAATATTTACTCAAAAGCCGAGTTCAAACTGTATTAAAACAACTTTTACCTGGATGAAGATGCACGCAAACCTTGTTTAATAGTAATATCATAAAAAGCAATCCATAAAAATTAATGCTAATTTCTTTCGTTAGTCAAAACAGTCCTATAGATTTTGCGCACATCCATGTGTTCCTTGTAGTGAATAAATATCCAGTAAATTAACCGAATATCGTGCTATTTTTTAATGGCAGATTTGTTTTCTTAAACAAAAAATGTTTATATGTTGTTAAACAAAGTACAGACACGCGATGCATTTCCTTCCGGGAAAGAATCTAAACCAACCTATTGTGTAATGTCATAAACATAAATTAGAAATTCATTCTACACAAAGTACAGGAAACAATTTACGGCAATAAACTTTATGAAAATAAGGATGGATGTGAACGTGTATTTAACCTCTCCTAATGAGGTTGAAATTGCGTGTCAGCGTACATTTGTGTGTGACCATTACATGAGAGGTTTGTATTTTCGCATTATGATATTGAACTATTTAGAATAGAATTTATACAATTGCCAGCTACGATGTTTTACATATGTTTGCAACAGTATCAATCATATGTAAATTTATCAATAATTGAATTCAAAACTTGAATTGAAACTAAAGATGTACCCTAATAACGAAAAAAAAAACAATTATTAATCGTGCACCTTATACGCACCTTATATCTGTGTTGATGCTGAAGATTAACATATTTGTCATGGACTCTGCGTATTTCCTTGTTTTAAAATGTTTTAACAGTTGTTTTAAGAATAAAATTTCGATTTACAATGTATTACAGTATATTATATAAAACTATATTATAAACAGACGACTATTCACTGTTTTTTTAGTATTTTGAGAGGAGAGGTTATTTTCTGCAGCTCAAAATCTTTCTGAACCCGTCTGTTACACTTTCCAGTAGTGTCATTTTTGTTTTCGACTTTTTCAACCCCATTGGCCGATAAGGACTTACGCTTTCAATGCAGTATCTTATTATATTTAGTTAAACTTGTGTTGATACACCTTAACAATAACAGGCTTTCAAGTCAGTACAAATGATGTATTTGATGTCAATGTCAAACCCGTGACTGGTATAATTATGATTAACGGTTATGCGGTTTAATAGCGGTTTAATAAATTATTTCCTAATGTGTTTGTGTTAAAGTCGCATTGTAATAGAAAGATTGATTAATGTCCCGTCTATTACGATTATATATATTGAAATGAACAGAAACATGTGTTTTTGCCCTTAATCGCGTCATTATCCAGCATATGTTTATAAAACTTGGTTGTGTGATGATCATATGTTTCTATATAAACATGTGTGCATTTTTTGAAAGACTTTATTTTTTACCAAATGTGTACTATCCGTTTTTTTTGGCGTTTTGCTAGTGTATGTCATGAATGTTTTTTTTATCTTGCGTTTCTATTATTTTATTATGTGGACACTGCTTGCAGTATTTGTCTGAAATAGGCGCATTATTGCTTTCTGGCGTTGCTTGCAGCAACCCACACATGTAATGTCGATCTGGCAAGTGGGTAAAACCTCTGGAAATCGATGTTAATATAGTTTGACTATATGTTTATCTTTGTCAGAAGCGTTTATGATCATTGATTATTGCTAACTTTGCGGAAACTGTCACATTTAGACTGTATTAGGATAGTCGTGTAACACTTTTTGCCAATGATTCTAGTGGTTTGATGCTCAACAGTTGTCTTATAGCAACTTAAACCCATATAGGTCTGTGACATCTATTGGAACATTGCAATCGTAAACTCCGTATATATTTCTATATTCGTCTGGTATAGAACAGTCCTTTGCAAACGCACTTGCATGTACACATTTAAATTAAAGTTTACATATATAATTAATTAATTCAAACCTCCTTGGAAAAAATCAAACAATTAAACACAGATGGACTTTATTGACAAACTTCATCAAAACATGTAACTTACCGGGAAATGTAGACATTGGCAACATGTAGCACCTTAATTTGATTTATTATTGTTTTATCATAATCGTCATGTGAGTATGGAAAGTTTCCTAGACCTAAGTCCATACTTAAATACTAAATTTTTCTAAGTAAATAGAACTATTTTCTTGATAAGAACCGATCATGCTATGTTACTCCTGCAAACATTACTTGACCAACATTTGGGTATATTACTACTATACACCTTCATTAGGTAATTATGTCGTTAGGAAGTTCAAAAACATTTAACAACAATGAGGAATACGTTCACTAGGGATATGTATGCAACGTCATGTCATCTGCTTCTAATAAAGTGTTAAATGCAGATTTGCATTACCTATTTTGTAGAAGTCCGGTTCTCTGTTCGTGTGTGTTAAAAAAACTTCCGACGAATGACCAGACAAACGCGTGGTTAACACTGTTCTTTTGCGAAACAAAAATGTTTGAAACACTCATGTTGTGATTGGTAACATATCGGTTACTGACTGTAAACCTTAACAAACGCTGTTTTTACAAATATGCATTTGAAAAAACAGATCTATGATATCATGGCTTAAGATTGCCATTAGCGACTAATAGGTATTTTCTGATGACAACTTTCTTTTAAAAGGAGGGTATAAGACAAACGTAATCCTTGAATCAGGCCAGTGAACTTTAAATGTCGTTTTCGCAGATTCAAATGACCTAGTTGATTATGAATTATAAGGCTGCATGGTAATTAACATTGATCCATTTTGGTTTAGATAATCATTACTGATACGGATAGCCGTTCATATATATCCGCACAACGTCAGAATGTCTGGATGCAGACAGTCATATATAATATGCAAAATACTCACGGAGTGCGTGAAGGCATTATACACGATGTAGTAAATAAAAATGATATATAAATTATGCACTCGAATAATAGGTGCCTGTTCACATATCGGCACTGATATATTTGATTGCTATAAACAATAAAATGTTCACATGTATTTATGCTTATTGAATGTATAAATAAGTATGAGCGAATCGGAGAGTTAAGAAAAAGAGGGATGTATACACAACATCAGTCTGATTTTGAAAATAACACAACAACTTCTGTTCAGATGAATATGCATTTGTGTTAAAATAATGCTTCACTATTAAATGCAACAAAAACAAAACAATACCAAACGCTAGTTGTAAGCATTTGTCTTGCGTTCGTTTGCCCTTCAATTCGATGCAAAATTAAAACCTCACATAATAAAAGTACTACAGCGCGTCAATTTAATGTATTTATTTGCAAACTAAAATAAATATAACTATCTACGAAATTATAAACAAATTTGCATGCGTAAAATAGTTATGATATATTAATAGCTAAACTATACATATATTCTGGAACTTTTTGATTGAGATTAGACGTAATTGCCCAATGTTTATATTACGGATGTTAAATCTACGATTTAAAGTGCTCTTTTGACACATTAAAAAGTTGAAAGAAACTGTGAAGGTTAAATTATGTGTTTGTGTATTATCTTGATCGATCCTTTTCAATAAGATGGTATCAGCAATCCGTATTAATTGTATAGATACACATTTGCAACCATTTATTATTTCAAATCCAAGTTGTTTCTCTGGTAAGATGAATTGACTAATTCATGGACGCGCGTTGATCAAGCGATATTTCTGATATACATAAAGTAAATGATTTTAGTCGGAGATATCTGAGGTCAATTGTCAAAACATTAAGAATGTTCTACGTTTCATTCAGCGTTTGCTTAAATCGACATACGAACATACAGTAAACAAATATAAATTCGCAACAAGTTTTGCGTGAAGTCGGAAATAGTTAAACAGTAAATCCAGCACAAATGTAAACCTACTTTAGACGGTTTCATGTAAGAATCATAAAGTAATCTTCATGGAAAAGGTCGTATTTTCAGAATTCACGAAAAAGTTTTTTTCATATCAGCTACAAGGCATGGTTGTTCATACTGTTCAGCATTTAGATTCGAACCTGTTTATGCAACAAATCGAAAATATAAAACCATTATTTAGTTATAAAGCGCAGAAAAGGAGACGGATCTTATAGACAAACACTACGTCCCGTTGGTTTGTCAGCCTGTTCCCATGGCCGAAACAATTGCGTGTTTTTTTCGATATCTCTAAATACTTTTGACGTGTTTTCATAAACCTGGCTCGAAGGTTATGCGGTTTAAGACGATGTGCAGAAGATATCAGTAAGTAATTTCAGCTGTGAAGGTCGGACAACGTTGACGAATGTTTGAGCTTCCATTGTAATGTTTTCTCCGTATGTCTAACTCCCTTTAAAGTATAGGTCCATCAGAATAAACAAAGTTAATTTTGAGGATATGATAGAAAATGTTGATTAAAAATCTGTTGCATATAGATAATAAATATAAAGAATAACTTAATGTTAAATTGTAACCGTTTAAATTGATAATAAATACATTATTAATAATAATCAACGAAAAAATCGTGTGTCAATTTACAGCATGAATCACCAGAACGGTAAAAGTTTTACTCAAAGACATATGTTGTTTATATGTAATCAAACAGGAGTGGTGAAGCAGCTATGAGCGTTCAGCACTTTTAAGGATTAGAAAAAAGAAAGAAAAAAAAACATGCATACATACAGATCGATAAATATTACCATCCAGTTTTCAAGATATAGTACATAATATTACAGAAAACGAAAATGCTATCAAACCAGGTTATGAGACTTATCTTCATGTATCTTAATATTTGGTTCTTGATGCAAAAGGGAATTATTGACGGCCATTTGAAAGCTTTAAACAATTTGTTGTGGAAATCAGTACAGTCAGACATTAAGATGTGATGTGCAAGCAATTTCCGGCAAAGCGTTGAACGCGCAAATGCTTCATTATTCGTTTTAACACTTAATTCATAAAATACGCATTACACTGACACATTTTACATAATCGTCCGAGGATTTTGAGGTATTAAAAAAACTGCAACATACACACAGCATATAATGTTGAATGCGATGTCTAAAATTTAAAAATAAAGTACTATATCAAGAACAGCGTGTTACTCAACACATATCGCTGCATATGAAGCAGGTACACAATCAACAAAAAATAATATTTTCGCAACCGTTCTTCTTTTTAATGTTTATTTAAAATATGTGTCATGTACGACCTTACACACAAAACTCGAATAATGCTATTTAGTTGTTATAAATGTACTATTGCTTGTATAATACAATATTTTATTCAAATCCCTGTTAAGTTTTTAAAACAATTAATGTTACAGAACAGGCAAAAGATGATCAAAAATGAATGTTTATAAGGACCATGATGACTGATTCCTTAATACTAAGCAATAAATCATTGCAATAAACGACTAAATCTTCATCTCACAAACATACTCATGCGTTGATGCAATTATTCGAACGATGAATCGAACGATATGCATTGATCATATAAATAGAGCGTGCAAACTTGTTTGAACAGTGATCGCTTTAGCAAATATTGCATATGTTTCAGGAAATAAAACCGTGGAAATAAATGTCGATTTCATTCTGCAGCATTAAAGGGATCTTTTCACGCTTTAGTAAATTGACAAAATTGAAAAAAGTTGTTTCAGATTCGCAAATTTTCGTTTTAGTTATGATATTTGTGAGGAAACAGTAATACTGAACATTTACCATGGTCTAATATAGCCATTATATGCATCTTTTGACGAT
Organism: Dreissena polymorpha; assembly: GCF_020536995.1. Classification (NCBI taxonomy): domain Eukaryota; kingdom Metazoa; phylum Mollusca; class Bivalvia; order Myida; family Dreissenidae; genus Dreissena; species Dreissena polymorpha. The sequence continues at coordinate 26,875,711 of NC_068365.1, read as the reverse complement.
TTTAAAACATAGAAATTATAAAGCGTTGCAACGCGAAACGATTGAATAATTTGGAGAGTTCTGTTTTTGTCGTTAAATTTTGTGAAACTACGAAGATTGCTTATATAAGGTATAAAATACGTCAAGTATGTGTACTCGGCGGAATAGCTCAGTAGGCTAAAGCGTTTTTACTTCAGGACTCCAGGGGTCACTGGTTCGAAACCTGCTCCGGGCAATGTTCTTTTCCTTTTTTTAAATTTCATTCTTGATTTGTTACTGGAGCTTTTACGATCCAATGTTTACAATTATCAATATAAAGCATTTAATGAATAAGTTAAAAAATGCCAAAATCTGTGAAAAGGCCCCTTTAACTAATGCCATACGCGTTGGATTTATATTTGTATATGTTTCCTAGCATAAGACAACATTCTCTTTGATCATATTTTAAAATGTTGGAAAGTTATGTTTATTTTATGTAGCTTAACGTCCACAAATTAATGCAACTGCATGCGTTTTTCAAAGCGTTGTTCAAATATAGACATATTATTACTTCAGTTTCACCAGCAGAAGCGAAACATTATTTGACAAAGCGGACCTATGAGTCGCGTTCTGAGAAAACTCGGCATAATGCATATGCGTAAATAGTGTCGTATCAGGTTAGCCTGTGCAGTCCGCACAGGCTAATCAGGGTCGACACTTTTCTCTTTTATGACAATTTTCGTTTAAATGAAGTCACTTTTAGCACAAATCAAATTAAGGCGGAGATTGTCGTCCCTGATTAGCCTGTGCGAACTGCACAGGCTAATCTGGGACGACACTTAACGCACATGCATTATTCCCAGTTTTCTTAGAACGCTACTCTTTTATTTATTACAGGGGACTCAGAGCCAAACAACGAGGCACACAACAAACAGACAAGACACATAGGTACACAACACACACACCTCCACAAACACACACAACAAACGAATGTAACAAGGGTCCCTGTAACATGGCACACTTCTTAAGACAATAAAAAGCGATTTTTGGAACTTTTCACGTATAAGCGGCGTATGAATTATTTCGAGAGACAATTCGTGTTCTGTTTTTATGTTATTGTTCCTGGTGCTGCTTAATCAAACCGCTGCCTTATTGAGCACTTAAGGTATTTAAACTGGTATTCTAGAATCATTATGAAATAGTTTAACATTTGCACAGCGCTTTTGAAAATATAACATGTTTTAGACACAAAATAAACACGTATAATATTTTTATTATCAGAAAAAAAAACAACATCCTGTAAAAAATCGGCGAAAGCATGCTATTAATTTATTGAGCTGTGATGTTGTATATTGTAGCACAAGATAACGTAAAGATCGCAGCATATTAAATATTGATGAAGACATTAAACTTTGGCAATGATGAAACTGTATTGTAGTTTATTACAGAACTGATAATTGCATTCATCGTTTCAGACGCAACATAATTACATCGCCTCTATGTCACTGTGGACTTCACGAAACTACGTCACACTACTTCCTTGAATCCAATCTGTATATACACATTCCTGGCGAACTCGTTTTCACAATATCAATTAATTCTGTTCCATGCATCAATACTATTCTATATGAAGACGTATCACATGACTACTTAACCAATGATAAAAGAGATGATGCAGCTCACACATTTATTATAAATAGTAAACGATTTGATACGTAACTTTGCTACAGAACGAATCACATACTTCTTTTTCTTTCTCGCTTGAACTCACCAAGTCTTCACAAACATGTTTCTTCTTTTCTTTCCTATTCTTACTCTTTATTTCGTTCATTTCAACATATACATTTTATTAGGCAAATATAATTCTATAAATGGAGTTTGTTTGCATCAACAAATTGTTTATTTTGCCTTACGTATTATGTCCGTAAACATGTAACTTTTCATATAGCAATTGCCCATAAAGAAGAACCATATAAGACTGTGTCTTTCGTTCAAATCCTTTTCGAACATGAATGTATGAGAATTGTTGTATGTTATTCTAAGCATAAAAACTGTCAACTTGTTTGAAATAAATATGTTGAAACTAAGTATAAACGCGGCATTACGCATTCATCATTTGCTGAATTACTTTACAGTCTGATTGCCACTTTTTGTAATAAAACATATTCGCAAATACATCATATTTTCATGATTTAAATGTAAATAAAAATAAAAACATATCAACAAAATAATAAAAAAAATAAAATAAATAAATAATATTTATAAATAATATTATATACATAGAGAGGGAGGGAGGATGGGAGGGAGAAGGGATTTGGAAGAGATGATAGGAGGTAGAGAGAGTGAGGGAGTGTGGGAGGGTGGTAAGTAGAGTGGGAGAGAGGAAGGGAGGGTGGGAGGGAGGCAGGGAGACAGAAAAAAATACAGACAGACAGGCAGACAGACAGACAGGCAGGCAGGCAGGCAGGCGGACAGACAGACAGACAGACAGACAGACAGACAGACAGACAGACAGACAGACAGACAGACAGACAGACAGACAGACAGACAGACAGACAGACAGACAGACAGACAGACAGACAGACAGACAGACAGACAGACAGACAGGCAGGCACGCACGCACGCAGGCAGGCAGGCAGGCAGGCAGGAAGACAGACAGACAGACAGACAGACAGACAGACAGACAGACAGACAGACAGACAGACAGACAGACAGACAGACAGACAAACAGACAGACAGACAGACAGACAGACAGACAGACAGACAGACAGACAGACAGACAGACAGACAGACAGACATACAGACATACAGACAGAAAGACAGCCAGACAGAGAAAATGAAAACTACACAATATTCTATTCAAAGATACTGCTAATAAAACATCTCATGTCGATTTTTTTTTCACTGTTGCATTATGCATCTTAATTATAGTGAACACAATTGTTATAACATGATTGTGTTTTTGGAATATCATGAAGGAACAAATATAATTGTGGAATTAGTTTGATTTATCAAATAAAGCTCAGCGGGAAAAAACAAGTGACTAATTTGGTTCCTATTGAGGCACACACGGAACATTATAATTCTAATCAACATTTTGCACGCGATTACATCATAACTTTCTCTATAACATTTGATTACATACGACCTCAATGTGGGCTCACGCTAATTCTTAAACAAAACATAACAATAACATCGTGTATGCGATATTAAACTGCTTATAATCAAACATGGAAAAAAGATCAGTCATATAATTTCCACAGTTAGGCATTTCTCATCTGGGTGTTTAATGTTATCAATATATCGTAACATGAGCTTTAAAAAGAAAGGCAATCGTTATGAAAAAAAGTATCGATGCAGACTAAAGCTCGCGTTTTTCTTGCGATTTTCTGGATTATTGTCCGAAAATTATAACTAATTATTTTTAATACTTGCTTTCCAATGTTTATTATACAAAATTGGTATTGCAAATTCGAATATGACGAACACATTCGTACAATTTGTACCTCAATCCAAAGTCTCCCTAAACAGTTAAACCGACCGATATGAAAACAAAAAATAACGATTGACGCTTGAGAAAACAAAAATCAGAATACATTTGAATAATCCACAACACGCTTTGATTTTTTGTACAACGTTGATTACATATTACAGATGTATAACTAATACTATAGTACCATCAAGTATTGCGATTCACTTTTAAGTGAAACTCAAACTGCCAGTTGCAGGAAGGAGAAAACAACTATAAGCAACATGAGGTAATCGGAATACACTAAGTCTGAAAAAGATCTTGCACGTTATTTTAATAATGCGTTCATGTAGCCAGTTTCTGAAATTGATGCAGTGATGTTTTCGATTTGCATAGGAAAATAACTGTTTATCTTCAAATGGAACCACTCTTAATTAATATATATATATATATATATATATATATATATATATATATATATATATATATATATATATATATATATATATATATATATATAATGACATAACATGGCAGAATGAATGCAAAAACAAACAAGTGGTTGAGTAATTGGTAAATTATATGCGTAACACAGAATTTACAGAAGCTGTTAAAACCTCTTGTACATTGTGGGGGAAATATATATCGCACCAATTAAACATTTCGTACATTAAGCACTTAAGGAATTCATATCACCTTGCAAATATGTTCTTTCAATTAGTTACAATACATCATAGGAAACATAAATAGCATACTAAATCGGCAAACAAGTGAAGTTTCATAATTATGAAGTTTCAAGGTAAATCAAAACAACCCGAAAATTTGGAAGATTATTACATATGTCAAGTGTTAAATTAATGCATATTAACAAAAACATGTGTGTCCGATATTGACTGCACGTAAGTATGCTCGAAATCGAAGTTGAAGTGTTAATGGATGAACATAATGGTGTTTTATATATTTCATGAAATAATAAGACACCCTATAGACTTTGTCGCGAAGAGCATACCAGTTTTCTATATGAAACTTATACTCTTATACATTCCGTATTTTATGAGTGTACCTCAATAAAGAAGTATTTAGGGGAGAGCAGACATGTAAATCATAGAGACAGAATCTTTACGAATATAGCGCTTTTAACGTTTGAATAGGATAGTGAGGTAAAGGTTTCTTCCCCCGTTATGTAATAATCCAATACGCAAAGCAACTGTAAAATTATATGGCGGTGCTCAACATACTTTTGTTCGCGTTCTCTACTGCATTTACTGAAGAACTGTACAGTAAAAATAGAGTTTGGAGAAGTAGGAAATATATATTACATCGCTTAAACTTATATTCACGTTCAGACAGACATCAAGGTAATGGACATTTTTTTAATCAACTTCCGAATGTAACATATACGAATCATAGTGGGAAAATGCTCTAACAAATACACAAATTCAATAGAACAGACATGCAATACGATAATTTTGAATTTAAATTATATTACCACAATATAATATTAGATTTCGGTCAATGCAAGCTTAAGAGAAAATTCAAAAAAATCACTGTAAGTGTTCCGACAATTGGGTGAATTTACAATTGCTTAAAAAATCAATAAAAATAAAAATAGACATATATAGCAATATAAAAACTAGTAAGCTCCAATAGTACTTTTTTCTTATAAAAGAAAAGTTTAGATATTAATGTAGCAGAGAAACTAATTGAAAATATGAACATATAGCTTTTGAAAATGCAATTCGTCTAGTTTATAATAGCGTTTACGTGTGTACATAACTACAGAAAATACCTGTTACGTTCTGCATAACTGATGTTCAGCCTTAATATTTCTTAGCACACTAAATGGTTGTTACTTTGTTAGTGGTGTCAATGAATGGACTAATTTACATTTATTTAAACATACACAACTTCTAACTTTTATCTGATTTGTTAAGCCGTGAATCAATTTTCAAATGAATACCTATAACATGTATATACCAGCGGAAACAAACTAATGGTAAACACATTAGAAGCTTTTTCGTCAATAAGATGTCATAAATACTTTGCGACTGTCTGTCTGCATGCCTCTTATACGCTATTATCCAGCAATTATTGGAGACTAGAACATGTAATTTTTATTTGAAACTCAGCATGAAAATATACGACTACAGCATTTTTTTTATATATTGCAAACAGATACAGTTTTTGTCTTTCAAATTAACAACTGCCGATAAAAATAATTACTTTTAAACATTTCGTAAGAGTAAAATGTGAACGAAATAACATAATGTCACATAGGGCAAAATTTATACAGTAACATATAAGTATGATATGCTCGTTTCAGATGCTTACATGCGAACAACTATATCACGGTGTAGATGCATAGCGGTGGCCTTTCTGTTATAATGCTGCCTCTCTGTTCATTTTTGGCTGCCTCTCTGTCATAAACAATAAAATGGATGATCGACATTCCCAAAACAGGAAAGAAAATCTAAAATTAAAACCCGTAAATACATTTGTGCATAAAAAGAGCAGGTCTATGAGTTGAAGCATATATCCAGCTACAGGTTCACAGTATTCCGCAGGTCCAACCACTTATCACAAACTCTATCGAAGATGGAATGATGACGAGGGTGGTGAAACAATCGTGCATACATGCCACTTTGATGACTTTTTAACAAAACTTTTCCGTAATATTTCAAATATCTAGTGTCATTGATATCATCTTGATGATTAATTCTCTACAATCAATGTAATTATATAGTAATTTTCATCACATTTACTTAAGGGGTGTTGCTGCAGTTTTGCTGATTTTTTCCACCAAATAGATTTTTTTCAAAATTTATATTCAAGTACTATATACAAATACTATATGAAAAGTGAAATAAAAATATAGGGTCACCGGCCTTGTTTTGATTTTATTCACCATTTGATAACATGTACTTTATAATTTAAACTGGAAAATCTCTAATGGCCTCAAACCAATTAATAACCTATGAAATAGACAACATATAGATATTATATAAGCTGAGATAAATAAAATATCATTTAATTAAACAACACAATGCAAAAAAATGGAGGACACAAGTTAAATTAAAAAAAAATATTTTTATAAATTATTATGTCGCCCCAAAAAACATCAATTTTTTACTATTTTTAACACCATAATGTATTTTTTTTTTAAATCTGTCAAATAGAATTCTGCAAAACTGCTCAAATATGTTCATCTACGTGTTGTCATCATAAAACACAAATAAAAAAGGGGGTCACCGCACTTTTAACCAAGATTTTTTGTTTTTAACTATCCCTACCGTCTACGTCAAATAATTTTATAAAAAAACATACATTGTAAGAAATATGCATAAACATTAGAAATTGTTTACAATCTTAACTGGGATCAAAACAGCTTACCAAAACACATTCATAAAAACAATATTTAATCACAAACATAATACCATACAGTATCAAACTCGACCTTAATCATTAATAACTTACATGTACTTGGTCACATATTTCGGATTGTTTTAAAGTTTGTGATTAAATGCTTTAAAATTATAAATTTAAACGATATGACTAAATAGCTCCAGTATAAAACAATAATGAAATTAAAGAAATAAAAAAAAATATATATAAAGTTAACCCCACCTCAGATCGAACCACTGACAATTGAATTATGAACCAACTCGGTAATTTCTGATGATACTGATAACAAAAATATTGAGTTGTGATAATAGCATCATCGGTGTTGCTATAAATATATTCTCGGTTAAATAAACTGCCGCAACACCCCTTAAAAGCATTTCTTCTTTCGCTTTCGTTGTGGCACGGAAAGACTCTAGATCAGCTCACTTTTTTGGCACGGGAAGCCTAATCGTGTTTATGGTAATTTAACAATTGAAATAATATAAGTAAGCGTCCAATAGTTTACACAAATTTTCTTAAATCGAAGGAATGCTCAACGCATTGCATTCAACGATATTCAGATGTACAACAACGTTCATACCCTAACGACTTAAAATATCTTCTCAAGGTGTATTACATTCTACTTTTATACTGTCAATATGACACTATATATCTAATTGTCTAAGGCGATAAAGTCAACTATGATGTGCCATCTACATTTTCAAGTGGACTGGTACGTTCAATTAGACGTTACAATAATTACGGATGTATGTATTGTTTAACAGTCTTGTCAGTATCGAATGAACTTTAAGAAGATACTTTGATGAAAATTGGTCTAGTTGCTACATTTGTTAGTTCGCAAAACTAAAAAAGTTATGTAGCATGTACCAAGCCGACGTTTGATAAAATCAAATGAACATTGCCTGGCATTTATGCAACACTATTGTTACTATTGATATGCATATTATTGATAGAATACAAGTGACATAACACTTCTTTAACATTCATTCATGGGAATTTTAACATAAACTGTAAATGTATATCTATGGTATCGAGTTTATTTTAACTTGATCTTTGGGCAAAAATAACATATAGTAACTTATGTGACGGAGAGCAAATATGACATTACATTAAGACAAAAAAGAACAAAATGACTTGATCCCAACAGAAAATGAAATTTATCAGCGTGAAAATAAGTGCAAGTGGTTTTTAATGCACCGAATACATATTTCTGGTGCTGTAACATGCACTCAGAAGAATGAGTATCAATTCGATTTGTCTTTCAGACGGGCAACTGACTTTGAAATATGACGGGCTTAATAAACATTTTGTATCCATTAACAACCCATTAGAACCAAAAGTACATGCAGCAGACACAGAGAGAAGTATTTCTCAGGGACTAATTCGAAACTTAATTGAAGCCCCTATGTATCCTGTTCACAACATAAAAGAGTTGCAAATGCTTACTCTAAAGGCGTAGTTAAACCGCGAAAAATCATTTTTGAAACCCATCTCCACCAAACGTTAATTACAAAAACCCAGGTGATCTGACTCAAATGTACATTTTAAATTTAAAAAACACGACAATCAAGATTCGAAAGCAGCCCGACGTCTTTAATTTAAGGCATTTGACCGAACGTTAAAAAAACAACCTAGTTCATAAAATTTTAAAAGAACTCATAACACGCTTATAATTTATTATATTTCTAATTCGAACTATCTATCAAATCTAACCCCAATAAATGTTGTAAGAACACTTTAAGGTCGAATAGCTTGTATGTCAATATTTTCAAAATGACAGTTGTAGATTAAAGAAATGGATAGTTGTATCCGTTTGAAGACATTAATTCACAGGCGCAACCAGTGAGATAACGCTCTTAGAACGAACAAAGTGAATGAATTAAAGTGACGTTAAGTTAGATTAATTCAACTCATGCAAACATTCAGACAATATTAACATACTCAGGAGATCCCTTACAATTGAATTTCATTCAAACTCTGGGAAAATGAAAAGAAGTCATTGTGAAGTGCGCATAGTTCAATCAAAATCAAATTGAACATCAATGAAAAAAAAACTGAACTTTGTACAAAATCGAACGTGTATAATCCGATACTAGTTTCTGCGACTAAGCTATTATAACAAAAAAGATATTGCTATTCAATTATAAGTAGTTTTTTAAAAGGGCAAATGAGCATTAAAACCAAAAGTGAAGTTTCGGGCGTCCTAAAATCCAATACGCTTTTAAATGGTCTCGTCAAGACCGTTGGTAAAAGTTTATACATGTGTGTCTTGCTTTGGCACTTGATAACAATTGTTGAAGAAGGATCTCTTTGTACTTACAAGTAAACATCTCCTACGAATGCAAAATGAATTTTACATTGTTTATAATTAAACGCATAATCCTTTCATTTAGTTAATGTTTGAACGCGTGTAGCAATGGCTTACTGATGACATATAAGTCGTTTGTAGTGCATCCTCTGTCATCAGCGTCTCTTGAATATATCGTTTTTATTATTTATTTAAATTTCATGTACTGTTCTGTAAGATATGCTTTATTGAAAAAATAATATATATGCTTTGATAGTAATTAATAAATACATCAAAGTATTGATTTTTAAGAGAATAAATGAGAACGTATGCCAGTCAATCGAACGGGACACTCAACATCAAAACACAAAACCAGCATATTATAACATTAACTTAATATATTTTTTTCCTAACTTGTTATAAATACATGTCATAACATATGATGACATTTTATGTGAAGTCTGAGATGTAAAATATAAATTAATAAATTTTAATGATCGTGAATCATTTTGTAAAGATGCCACAATCAATTACAACCCAGTGAATAAACATCATAATATTTATTCTACTATCATATTATGTATAAATGTGTATCATTTTTGTTTTTGTATTCTGCAATGTTGAAAATGTATGTGCATCTAATACCATATTCTTCTCACGTAAAAAGAATCGGTATTGATATTTACTTCCAAAATGTCTGATGTCATAAACATGATGCAGTAATTTTTGAAGCTTCATCTAGAGGGACAAACGCAAATACAACAACCAACCTAACGAAAAGTCAATTTACTCGTAATTTGGAGTCGGACAAAGATAAGAAAAACAGGGTTTCAGTTAGCTTCCAGACGTAACTTTCAAGATTGGCCAAATGAATAGAAGAAACAAGCTATAAATTCAGTATGCAATTATTAAAGAAGATACGCGCGGGTCATCCGAAACCCATTTGTTTTTCACCATAACACGACACGGAATAATTATAATATATTTGATGTATAAAATCATAACTAAATTATAAACGTTTTTTTCCGATGTGATGTTCTTCAAATACCTTGGAAGGAATAGTTAGGTCAAAGAAGTTTAAGTGAAACGAATTCAGTGACAGATTTCTCGAACATATTCATAAATGATTAAATTTCAAATAGTTATACCTTAGTATTGGGGCGCATTAATGCATTTGATTGTACACTGAAACAAAAACTAAGTTATTTGTTCAATTCAACGTAATAATGCCAAAAAGAGATGAAATCTTATTTGTGCGTTTACAGAATCGAACTTATTGCAGATAAACCTAACGGAAAGTCGTGTACATGAAAATAGGAAACGGTAGTGGTAGTGGTAAACACGCTGCCGATAATTATAAACATTTGACAAAACATGAAAAATTAACATTTTGCTCTAACCGTTGCTATGGAAGAGGTACACAATATTGGCTTAGCAATAAACAAAAGTGTTTACGTATTCAGTTTTTGTGTGTAAAATTTCGTCTACCCATCAGGCAGAGAAATAAACTTCACATAAATCAAATATAAGAAATTATGTTTTATAAGTATGTCTTAAATAACACAATCAAATCTATATGTGTAGCAGAACAGAAGTTGTACAAAATATACTATTAACTGTCTTTGAGATTTTCAACTACACATTTTCACCAACAACAATAATTTGCATCTATCTGCAAATAATGACGCTTCGGAAATGAAAGCATTACGACAAACAACCTGTTTCATACATACTTCTCATCAGAATGCAATTTTAATTGAATACAAAAGGCGGTAAGGTTGTTTTAAATACTTGATTAAGAGAAAGTTCTTATTTCGCTAGCTGTTGTGGTGTAGCTATATTCAAGACCTATAAATGCGTGTTTATCATTGAAACGGTATTTTGGAGCACTATTACAAATTAAAAACAAGAAACACTTTGAATTGTTTGGCTTTTGTCACAAAGACAAAGCACAATATTTATATAAATTGAAACCTCTAAATCAAATGTTGGCTATTAATATGTTCGATGTGATGAATTTTATCTTTATTATTTGCACTAGTGTAATATGATTTTTTGTTTAAAAGATATTATGCAATTAAAATATATTTAAATGCATTGATAGTGCCTACTTGCTGTAATGCTATATATAGTTTACACACATGAATGAGGTTCTTTTGTGAAACAATACGTAATGGTGTTGCGCCAGATTGATTTATCGATGATATTTCAACCGATTCACCTGTGGTTCGTTATAAATCGGATGGTGTGGTATTTTACTTCTAGTTTTCGGGTACATTTTTGTAAATGCATATTTATTTAGAAAGAAAATGATTTTATTTCAAACGATGATGTTAAATGTTGTTTTACATCTTTTTCTCTGTTATTGTGCTATTCAATTGCAAAACAACATAGACAAAATTTTGATGTCGTACTTTATCACGGACACAATAATTAGGAAACACTATTGGGATGTGAAGAAATGTTCGGATTATCGCAAAACTAGTTTGTTAGTGTTTAGGTTTGGTTGATACATGTATACATTATTTGATTTCGCTTTATAAAGTATTAGGATTAATTGATGTAGAATCGATAGTTTTCAAAACTGTTGCGACGTTTACACCCGAAACGTTATATTTTCTGAAAGATCAATTAATCAGTTTAGTATTTTGTAAATGAAAATCAAGCAATCGTTAGTCAAGTAATTATTGTTTCTAGCTCGCAATGATGAATTACAAACATGATGTAAATAACCATCTGACTGTCCACAATTATCATACGCACGTAATCGGGACTCGTTTAATTTCAATAAATATGATTTCAGAAAAGGAATGTTTTTTTTTCAAATATATTGCAGAAAAGAGCCAAACTAGATCTGACCATTAGTGAAATAATACACTATAAGTCGATTCCATTAAACACAAATACATGTTCCTAAACTATTCAGAAACATAATTGTATCTTAAAGCTGCAGTACTCTACAATGTGTGTTAGCGCGTATTGATATATGGATATATGGATACGGAATTAAGATCATGGTAACGTATTAACTATAATTTTACAAATGTGAATCTGTATTTTTAATATAATAATACTATGACATTTGTACTTGAATGTAATTAACAGGCACATACATTACCAGGCTAGAGAAGGAAAAACACAATCTAATTGACGATTTGTTACAATTTCCCGCTGGTCACTGAACTGCTAATGGAGGAATGCATTGTGTCTACTAGAAACACATTACCGCGCCAAAACAACACTGTTCTGTTTCCTTAGGTGATTCAATTGACGGAGCCATCAACGTACAAGAACAGTACATTGTCTCACTTAATCTTCCCTAAATACGGGGCTAGTAATGTTGTGTTTAGTATGCCTCGTTGAAATCCAAATCGTATTATCGGTGCGGCAACACTCCCTGTTATAAAAACATAACCTTACTTGCTATCCGCAATCAATATGATGGTCTTTGTTTAAGGAAAAATGAACGAAGCAGAGTGGGTGCGTTTGGAGGCAAATTTTGATCGTAAATTACTTGTTTACTAGTCATCTTTTAAGTCACAAAATTATCTTTTATCTATAGATACATCACGGCAATTAATCGCAAATAATATACTTATTTCATTAAATGTGATCGAATTGTTCATGTATTATGCTTAGCATGCAAATTTGCATACATGTTTATCGGGTTGTAAGTGGATAGAGATGTGGACTGGTAATGTTGGTTCTTATATAGCCCTCATAAGATTCAATAAATTATCGTTAACATTGATAATAAAAAAAATCTAGTTTTATGTTATTGCATTTTGAATTATATTCTTTTTTATTTAAGACGTATTCTAATACGAATTGTTTTCCCCAGCTTTGGTATGTTGCTGTAATGTAAAGTTTGTTATTGCCTTTCATACGGCTGAGTATTTTTAATCTGCTGTCTTTTATTTTTGGTCTTTTTGTGTTTGTTTAACTGAAAGTAATATTGAATTCAAAATAGACATTAACAAGAAATAAAACATGATTTATCAGTTTCTTAAGTTTGCTGCGATAACTACATGTTTTCAAAGGTACGTTTGTATTAAGATGAATACTAAATATATCGCAAATACATTGTTTTAATGCAGAATTTCTTAAGTGTGGATTAAATTTGCTCTATTGGCCAGTGGAAGATGTAGCTTAAATGAATTATGTTTTTTTTAATTATGACGTCAACCGAGCGCGGAATCATAATACACCATAACTTAATACATGTCGTGCATGCTGAAACATGCAATCCTTGTAAGGTCATATTGAGCTGATATATCTGGCTTTAATGTATTTAATATTATAAATATCGGTTTGTGTTTTACCATAGTATTGTTATTTTAGCTCTCTGTTAATCTCATATATTGGAAATATGTTAACTTACGAAAACTATTGAACGTGTTGTCCTATTTGTTGCTAAAGATAAACCTACACAACCAACAATTTTAATTAAGCCTCTTACAGCCGATTGTTGTGTTTGGCTATTGCTTTACTTGCACAACGATTATCTATATGTACTTATATGATGTCTCTTAAGATTCGTCATCACGATGAGGAGAAGTCGATATCCGCTTTCACATCATTTCATTTGGTCTGTAAATAAGCAGTCAAATGGTAATTAAATTGATTTCATTTGTGATGTTGTTATTTTCTAAGTACAGTGAAGAGACTCAAGATTCAATGTGTGTGTATTTGGATTGCTTTGATAAAGAAACTCCAAGTGTTATAAAACCAATTTGACAAGGAAATATATATCCGCTGCAATTTTCGCAGATAATTCTTTAGGGAAATAAGTACAGATAACCACTAAAGAGGCAGCAAGTCTTTATGAGTTTATCGTGGAATCTGAAAAAAAAACGGCAAAATGTGATAAAATGTGAGTTATAAAGAGATACTCCGAACCAAAACATTGCACAGTCTCTGCCAGTTATGTATACTTTTTTGTTCGTGCATCAAGCAATGATATGTGTTCACGAAACGGGGTTAAATATGGCAAGTTTTTCAATCAAAATCGATTATTTTGCCATTCCATTTTTTCTGTAACGCTTATCGCTTTTGAAAGAAAATACATATAGAGACAAAATATGGCAAATAATCTTGAAACGGCCAATTTGTATTTCAAAGCAGGAATCGTTTCGAAATATTATCAGTTATATTACTTCCCACGGCCACCAGAAAACTTTGCGAATCCGATTTTCGCAAAATAAAGTATATTTTCGCAAACGATATTTATATGTTAGATATCGTTTGAATATAATACTTCTTGGTGATCATTTATTTATGGTTTTAATATAATATTTCCATTTCTTTCATATAATATTTCTTCTTTTTTTCCAATGATATATTTTTGATTTCCCATTGGATTTATTTCTCAGATATTTTTTTCTTTTATAAAGAGTTTAAAAAAATTAGGAAAAAAAAGTTGAATGACGCCTTAAATCTGAATCTTAGCATCAAAAAACGAACATCCCATAAAGCAGGTGGGAACATTCCCTGGGAAAATCGAAAAAAATCTCATTAGAAAAAGAGCAATCCAATGTGCAAATACATACCTCCAATGTGAAGACAAATTAGATAACACATTTCATAGTGTCAAACGACGCAATTGACGATAAGTATTACTTTTATTAACAAATAAGGCTTTTAGTGCACACGTAATAACAAAGATGATCAATTTTAAGAAGAAGGGTAATACAATTTGCGAATTTTCGGTTTCTCCGATGGAAGTTTTCTGATTAACAACCGATACACAAAACCTATTATAATAGTATATTCGGTGTAAAACGTTGCTGGTATTGAGTTACACATTAAAAAAAAACGCTTTCCATTGCCAGTAATTCACAATGGCATGTGCAGCCAATTGCGATTGTAATACTAATTCAACTTAGAAACGTTTTCCTTACCTATTGCATAGCTTGTTAAAATGTGAGAAAGTACCATTGTCTCTATTATCCGCTGAGTAAATATCCTATAAGCAGATGTATAAGATAAAAAGTATCCGATATAGTTCAATACAGAAAAAGGTAATCTAATTGGAGACATCTTTTGGACGCATCTTGCAGCTCAAATATTCCATGGAAGAATTGCTTTTTAAATTTCCTACATTTTAACACTTTCATGATGGACACACTATGCATCATTTTATACCATACCATTAAGGAGAAATAATCCACATATTTACAGTCGATGTACATTTTTTGAGGATTTACACAGTAATTCAAACTAATAATGTGGTAAACCCCTTGTAATTTTTAAGATCACACACAACTTCGTAAAGTCAAAAGGCAAGTGATTGGCACAAACATAAAAATGCTCAATAACTACACGTTCTTCTAAAGATATGCAATATCATATCAACATCGGTTTTGTTGAAGCACGTTGTAATTAAAAATGTGTTATATTGTCATTAATGGGTGCTTTAGTATTTGTGAAGAACTTTACAATTTCATGATGTATGTCTTATATAATATCATCATGTACATGACTTGTCTGTAAAAATCAAAACGAATTATTACGGCTTATGAGAACATTCATTCGCCGGTGTCAGCCTCCGACCTATATTCATGTTTTTAATTGATACAATTTTATTTAAATTTATGGGTTTTTTTTGGTTGATTATATTACATGTAAAGGCTCTAAATTATGACAAAAGCACTTTTTTACCAAAAAGTTGAATGGCGCAACATAACAACATTTATATGTTTGTTTATATCTTATGTTTGAAGTATAATGTCGCTCAGCGACATACTTAGCCAACTATACAAAGTCGCCGGAATGGTTTTCATGTATATCAATCATGCAACGATTATAATAGCAATGCATGCACAAGAAAGTATAAATATTATAAGCCTGCTTATTTAAAGTTTTACAGTAATATAAATAAATGGACTGAATATACTGGTTGGTATCGTTCGGCTTGATTGAAGATCTAGTAAGTAAGAGAAAAGGTGAAAACTATGCTTTAGTTGTACATATCAGTGTGGTGGAAGAAAACAAATAGTAACACCTGTCATGTGCACTTTGAATCAGTCTCTACTAAATGGGCAGGGAGAGAGAAGGAGAGAGAAAGAGAGAGTGAGAGAGAGTGAGAGAGAGAGAGAGAGGGAGAGAGAGAGAGTGAGAGAGAAAAGAGAGAGAGAGAGATAGAGAGAGAAAGAAGCTTGGAAGAGAGAGATGAACGATGAAGAGAGAGATAGAGAGAGTCAGACAGGATAGAGATTATTGAGAGTAGGGAGACTGTAGAGTAGAGAGTGGACCGAGACGAGAGAGAGGAGAGGAGAGAAGAGATTAGACGAGCGGATGAGAAGAGAGAGAGAGAGAGAGAGAGAGAGAGGAGAGAGAGAGAGAGGGAGAGAGGAGAGACGAGAGGCAGAAGACGAGATGACGACAGGACAGAAGAGAGAGAGAGAGAGAGAGTGACCGAGAGAGAGAGAGAGAGACAGAGAGAGAGAGCGAGAGAGAGAGCCAGACAGACAGGACAGACAGAGACCAGGCAGGGAGACCGAGAAGAGAGAGAGAGAACGAGAGAGGAGAGAGAGAGGTAGAGAGCGAGAGAGAGCGAGAAGAGAGCGAGAGAGAGAGGAGAGAGGGAGAGAGAGACGAGGGAGGGAGAGGGAGGGGAGCGACGAGAGAGAGGAGGGAGATGGAGAGGGAAAGGGAGAGGGAGAGAGAGAGATAGAGAGAGAGAGGAACACTTTACGCACATTATCCAATCAGGCCACTGTTTCTTTTTGGTAGTCATTTGATGATTCCAACATTGTATTAGTACAGTATGTTGCTTTTCCTTTTTGTCAATAACATGGCATATACATTGTAGTTTTAAGAATGCCTTATTGTCATCCGTATTTAATTAACATTGTATCATTGCGATAACCCATGAAAACATCAACCTTCTGATGCGCAATTTTTATCAATATGATTATTTTGTATGGATATGTTTTACAAATGGATTGAAATACTTAAATGTATCATGAAGGTAAATTTTATATTAGTGTGAGTCATACTAGTCGTTTTGGGTTATTTCTTTATTCAGGTTGTACAAGCAAAGTATTCTTGCAATATTGCATGTAATATTTTATATATTGTGAATTGAATATTCAGTTACATTTCATTGTTTGTTGGGAATTTTCAGTTTGGACTAGTGTTCAAAATTAAGAATTGCCGTGCAGTTTAATTCATTGTATGAAGATTTAAATATTGGATTGCATTCTTCCGAAAACATTTTTTCGTAATAACCTATAATCGGATTGGAAGTTAACTGTCATATCGTAGACAATTTAGTTTATCCTTCATCCTCGGAATCATTGGGGAAATAAATGCAGAGAGCCTATTAGGTGACGGAAAGCCAATATGTGATTCATGTGGCTTCGAAAATAGAAAGCTAAATAATAACAGGCGCGAAATATATAAGGATACCTGTTGTTCTCCAAAACTTTTTTGTGGGAACAAAACATCGAAAACGTGCGTACATACAACGTTTAAGTCCCAGTTCGCGGAATAGATCGTTGTTTTGCATATAAATCGTATAGCGAAAAAAAAATACATACATTAATTGAACTATATTTTTTTCGAGGTTTACATCGAAAACCAGGTCAGAATCGGTTTTTAATCGATAAAATAATATATAAATGATCATAAATACATGCATTAGGCGAAAATCATTGCAGCGTCGCGAGTTATGCAAATTATATCTATAGTTAGTTTTCGCTAAACATTTTAAGCATATGGAAGATAAATACATGGATTTAGCAAAACCGTAGCGTTTCAACTCAGTTTCCGCCTGTAACAGATGTATTTGCATTTTTTCTTACCTTCTCTCCGCTAAATTCGCACGTATCCGCAACTTTGTTTGTTTCGGTTTAAATTAATGTGTCGAATCATAAAAATTAATTAGGTCGTTTTCGTACATACTACCGTACTAGACCCCTACATAAAAATCGCTATATGGTTTGTTTTCAACCAATTTCAACCGGATTTTCAGTGATATCCTCAATAAAAAGTCTTTTTTTTCGATACTGCCCATATATTTATATATATATATATATATATATATATATATATATATATATATATATATATATATATATATATATATATATATATAGCTATAAACGGGGTCTTTAACTAACTTTATACACTGTTAATTAAGGTTGGCATGGTTTGTGATTTAGAAACAAAATGAATGGGTCAGCGTTGTTAGTACCTAGAGATAAGCTGTTTTGTTCCAAACTATAGCTTATTCTGCAGTGAGCATATTGATAGCACGGATGAGTATATTTGTGACAAGTTATGCATGTGTACAACAGAAAAATAGTACGAATAAACAAGTAGTGTTGGTTGAAAATAATATTCACATTGATAGCAAATAAATATCGAAAGACGAAGGTGAGTTTAAGGCTGATTTTGATGCTAGATTTATCTTAAACAAACTTTAACCCCCTAACACTGGGTAACAAGTCGTCCGTTGACATTATGCAGTATGCAGGCATATTGGCGTATGTCTTTCATTGGTAACCATTTATATTCCTGGGTAGAGAGGAGCAAGCATGCGCTTTTGTGTGTGCTCTAGAACATTCCTTGATCTGAGCGGGATTGGAACCAGGGACACTCCGATTCCTAGACCAGGATCTTACAACGAGACCACGGTCTCACATGAATGGTATTTTCGTAATTGAAATATCGAAGGACAGTTTCAATGTGCAAAGCAATTTATATTTATTTGGCACATGTAATTATTTGGATAAATACAATTATGAAATTATAATAAACAGCTACATTTAGCCTGCTTAAACGATTACTCATATGACCACATAATATTATGTATTATTGCAATTTTTGATATGTTGCATTCCCATGCGCATTACCTGTATATTGCCAGTTAAGAAGGCATTTTACATTAAACATTGAACTACATTTTACTGAATATGTACCTAGCCGCAAATGGATGATCTGACAGTAAATCCTATTTCAGTTAATTGATAATTTTACAATATTACAATATTTAACTCCAACTTAAAGATACACTCACATACCCCGTAAAAGTTATGTTTCAAAATGCTTACAAACTAAAATAACTGTTATTTTAAAATATTCTGGTAAATAACCATTTATCTAACATTGTTCACTTGGAAACCACAAAGCTTAACAACTATTTAATGACTTTCGTTGTTATAAACGGGCTTTGTAACATGCAGTATTACCATAAAGCAAACGCAAATAAAGCGCAAACATCCAAACAGTAGAGTCAGCCGATCCGTTTGCCAAACCGCATGCCCTCGAGAAGATGTTAAGAATCATAAATATGAAGCTAACCACCCTCTGTCTGTCTTCATGCCCCCTACACATTGTAATTCATCAACTGGTTTCATACTTCGAGAACTTTAACTGACATGTTGTCTTCGGAAACTTGACATTTGATAATTGTCAGCCCAAAACGGCACCTTATGCGAAGGATTTTTGAAGTATCAAATACAAGACATACAATTTTTTTAACGTTATGAAACTAGTCATTAACCGTGTGGTTGTATATCTAACGAAACAATAAATATTTCCGGGCCCAAAGCGACTGTAATTTCGTTGGAAAATGTCAGGATGTTAGGCATATCGTGCTACTGAGAAGCGTATCAATTTTTCATGAGCTGTAATGCTTTGGAGGTTTTATAAACGAAGTTTATGGTACAATATACGGATAGGGATACAAAACATGCAAAACATAGTGCCGCTGCTAAGCGACATTTCTCCTCGTTGAAACCATGTCGTAATAATCTCGCGCATTCCCAAGCACATTTCGTAGACATGTCTTCCCTTCTCCCAGCTTTGTGATGCATTGTTCCGTTTAAACAAAGAAACCTGAATTTGATGAAAATTAAAGGAATTTTCATAAGACATACGCTCGTCCAACCTCGTACATTCTCAAAGATAACTATTCGTTCGTCGAAAAGAGATCGGACGCAGCTCCTACTAATATCGCATGTATATTGGATGGATTCGTGATAAAATCTGATTATCGTACGTGCGTCGTGTTTTTGTCATGTAAAGGTTAAAGCAAACAAGAACCAATGTCGTTCTGAAAATCATCAGTGACCAACTCATCCAACCTACGAAGGGTTTAACTCGCGAGATATCGAAGCTCAAATACACCGCAGCGTGAGAGGGCCTAACACCTTTACTTTTAATGTACTAACGTAAACGAATAGCATCGGCATTCAAAAAAATTATGTTTTAAGTATCTTTCAAATAAGTAGAGAATTTAGTTTGATTCACGTGAAATAATGAATATAGCCGTGTATGCTTTGTAAATGCACAATGATCTTGCATGAGTGTTTGATAGAAAACTTAAAAAAGTTTAACCGATAGCAAGTGAATGAATAAACGTGGAGACGTCTATATATACATCTAATTAACATGTATCAGCATGTATTCTGTCTAGAAACTAGCTAATTTAATTACAACATCATATAATTGCGTATTTGAATATGTGTTCGGGTCATCAATAGTTTTTGATGCATATCAACAAATAAATACTCAATCATTATGTTACACTATTATTATGATTAATATTTTTTATTTTCGCTCTCCAAATCTCCCAGTCAAAGTTTTGAGAATAGAAATCATATCAACATGGCATGCAATCTATTTATACAAGGACTTATTACATTATTAAATACATTGAACATAATAGAATACTGTTAAAATGCCTAATAACAGTAAAATACACTGAAAATCATACCGACGCAGGAGGAAGCTATATGATGGTAGCTTTAAAATCAATGAAACTGCTTTGTCTGAATCAAGTTGAAAAACGATGCAACTTCCGTTATAATTAGTACGTTACAAAGCAGTAATACATTAACGGTTGCACACAAGCATCTGTGTTGAAAGCGATGGAGTACGCTTAAAATATAAATCAATTTATATCTCGTGCGTCTTTATCATATTTGTATGTTTGTTCGCTCTCCAAATTTCCAAGTTCATGTGTGGGACAGAAGAAAACTACAACGAATGAGTGGATTGAAAATGTCTAGCGCAGAAGCGCCAACCGGCATTTATTAGTTGCTAAATAAGGAAGCAATGATGGAAATAAAGTAAGAAGAACAAACAGGCCTCAAACCAGTATGAGGTTATATACATAATTAGTCTTCCAGACAAAGAGTGTTGTACCAAAACGAATCACGAGCAAACTGCCATTATTAAGACATTCTCTTGGAATTTAATTTGAAACGAATTTAGTTGGGGAAATTAATATAGATGGTTGAGGAGAGCCGATACTAGTTGTGACATGCAAAGCCTAAATAGGAAGGTTTTATCGCCATCATGCGTTTGCATATTTTCATAAAATGCTCCGAATGTTAAATGCAAAGGTTCTATTCGAGCCTCATTCGACAAATAACGAGATGTGTATACGAATACAAAATATCAGGGTTGCACTATTGAAAAATAAATAAGGCAATGAAAGTTGACATAAAGGACACTGTTTTATGCTAAACATTTACTTTCTATCATATCATAATATATATGTGTTACAATGGTGTTTCTATTAAAAAGCCTGTCTTTTAATCGACCCTATGCAATATGCAATTAAAGGGCTCTTTCACGATAATAGACAGCGAGATGTAATCCAATTTACTGGTTTTCTCCGACGCAACTCAAGGTCGCAATGCAGTACCAAAAACCTCCATAATTGCAATTTTTTGGGGCAACGTTTCTGTTAACATTTATTTGTTAAAGATGCATAAAAGAACTAACATGAACTAGCATAATAGTTTTTAAACGTTTGTTATAGCCGTACAAGATTAAAGATCAAACCATTTCAAATCGACGATCTGTTAAGCATTTTTGCCGCAAGTTCAGACGGTCGGAAGGTCGGAAGGTGCTGTTCTTATATTAAAGGTTTTTGATGTCTTTATGAAGTTAATCTTACTGAGAACATACTGTATGCTGCCATTCATCTTTGATGATTTCTACATTTCTAAAGTTATTTACCTAATGGCTGGAGCAGAAATATGATTCCAAACAACGCCGTATGGTACACGTACATGAATTGAACTATGGTAAAAACATAACAAGTATTGCGTTTCAACATGAACCACATTCTACTCTTGCGATATTTTAAGATCATGCTCAAACGTATTTGCTGATTTCTGATAATGTTCTCGACGAGTATTTCAAAATATGTTTAAGTAGCAATCCCCCATTTTAAGAGATACTTAACACAAAACTGCATTAACGAAGTGATACTTTCCCGCGGATATTTTTTTTGATTTCTCAAACTGAATAATAAAGAATAAGAGCAGAAACATGACTTCATCATTGCAGTAAAGTGATTAGTCAGGCCAAAAACGTTGAAATATTTGAAACCGAAGGCTGTTAATTTAATGCGAGAAGACCCACACATGTCTGTATTATTTATGACATAGTAACGCTCATTTGAGCACTTGCATTTTATAATATAAGTATTTCACGTCACATAAATATGTTCAGCTTTTATATGGCACAGTAAAAACTTTAATACGTAAGGTATAATATGAGTAAATAGACACATGTTAAAACTAACTTTTAGAGGGACATACATTTTACTGAAGCTGCTCTATACGATTCTTATATCCGCAGAAATACGATTTTGATTTGATACCAGGTTGGAAAACAAAATAGCCATGGGGCAATATTATTCCACGGTATGTTTTCGTGACATTTAGCCTTGTGTGATTCTATGATTACCAGAGGAAATGAATTATGCATGAGCAGTATGATTCATACAAATTAAACAGACCACACATTCCGTGAATCAATCATCGAATGTGCATGATATGACATACGAATATGCATTTTAGCGTATACATATGCGAATGTCAAAACACAGAAACAATAGATCTACACTCAAAAGGAGTCCCACGAAAAACGCGTGTTTGTAATGGATTAACCATATGCATATTAACACTAATGCAACTATTTGTTCCGCAAACATTTCATGCATAATCAGACACTTGTAAATAGCTATTCATCATTTTTCCTTGTTTTTGTGTACTTAATGTACGCACTCAATCCTTAACAGGAAGGTGGTGAATACTGGAAAAAACCGGTTATGTCATCCTTAACGTTTAAACTCATTGCTTACTCTACATAAGTGCAAAATGCGCAGGTTATAAAAGTGTACGTTTGTTTCAAATGAGTTAGGCCAAACAAAGTCTTGGTTCAGGGAACATGGCCAGAAAAATGTAGGAGGGTAGGTAGTTTTTTCTTTTTTTTACCAGTCGACTTTTTCTTCTCTATATAAATGACTAACCTCAATCTATTACGTCTCAAGTTCGCTTATTTGCAGATGACACTGCCGTATACATAACAATCAATAATATGCATGACTACCATACTCTACAAGAAGATCTAGATAAACTAATTAAATGGGAACATCTTTGGGACATGGAGTTCAACCAAAGTAAATGCCAAGTGTTAAACAGAAATAACCAGAAATAAATCTAAATTCTCTTTTAATTACATACTTCATGGACAAATATTAGAAACTGTTGACAATGCAAAATACTTAGGTGTGGACATTTCAAAAGACCTTTCCTGGAACACTCATATAAATATAATTACCAATAACGCTTATAAATCTCTTGGTTTTCTCCGCAGGAACATACAGACAGGAAATTCCAACATTCGCCAGCTCGCATACAAGATCACAAGTTGAATATGCGTCTTCCGTATGGAGTCCTCACACATTACAAAATATACAAAAACATGAAAATGTACAGCGTCGAGCAGTCCGCTAGGTCAAGCATAACTATTGCCCGTACGACAGTGTCACCTCCATGCAACATGAACTTGGTTGGCAGACCCTACAAGACAGACGAAATGACCTAAATTAATAAAACAAATTCAAAATTAATCAAGTTTAGTGGCTGTGTCCCTGCCATCATATATCGAGCGACCCACCAGATTCACTCATCACATGCACAACCTCTCCTACAGACAGATCCATACCACTGCAAATTATTATAAGTTTTCCTTTTTCCCAAGTGCTATTGTGATGTGGAACAACATCCATGCCACTACTGTCTCACATCCTGATCTTGAAGCGTTTAAGCAGTCTCTGCTTTCCCCTTCTACCCCTTGAAATCCGGGAGACATTATTTTATAAGCTTTTAACATTAAATCACTTCACCTTAAATCTAACATACTTTTATCTTTCACACTTTTTCACTTTTCACACTTTTATCTGCACTGACTGCGTACCTGTCAATAATACCCGCAAGGGGAGTTAGACAGTATATATAGATAGATAGATAGATAGATAGATAGATGGATGGATGGATGGATGGATGGATGGATGGATGGATGGATGGATGGATGGATGGATGGATGGATGGATGGATGGATGGATGGATGGATGGATGGATGGATGGATGGATGGATGGATGGATGGATGGATGTATGGATGGATGGATGGATGGATGAATGGATGGATGGATGGATGGATGGATGGATGGATGGATGGATGGATGGATGGATGGATGGATGGATGGATAGATGGTAGGGTGGGTCGGTGGATTGATGACTGGGTGGATGGATGGATGGATGGATGGATGGATGGATGGATGGACGGATGGATAGATAGACTGATTTCATGGTTAAAAAGGGTTAGTTAAATCACCCATGATTGATTAAACACTGACCAAATGATTAACATTGCACATATGGTGTTAAGTTGTTGTATATCATTTCATAATTCCTAGCTCTGTATGCACCTTTTGCCTTTTAATCATCCTCTGTACTAATGAACGATTCAGACGCTTTCCGCAGTTGCTTAAATTTCGGACATAAAATTCGGATGCGGTTTTTGTAACAAAAAATTTATCGTTATCTGTAAATTAATGTACAAATAAATATTCTTTGAAAACTAAAGATTGCATTTTGATTAAAGCATTGTGTACTAGTAAAAATGTAAATGTAACAAAACATTAACAAAAATATCAGTTCTGAACGATTCAGATGCTTTCTGCAGTTGCTTAACGTTCGGACATAAACTTCGGATGCGGATTTTGTAACAGAAAATACTTTTGTCTTTATCTGTAAATTACTGTACAAATTAACATTCTTTGAGTGCATTAAGAATAGAACACTCATTCAATAGAATAAATTTCAATGAAACAAAACAATGTCCTATAGGTAAAACTCGTACCGTACCGGCGAAAAATATTGCCATCGGATTTTTTCCCATGGACCCAAACAATCGTTAGCTTCGGGGGCAAAATATGCGGTCGGTCGGGTTCCCTGAACCATGACTATTTTTTTTTTGGCCTTAGCGCGCATTGTTGTAACAACTCAATAGGATAAAGAAAGAATGTTCTACTTATGTCATTTCAATGTCTGGAGAGCGAAGAACTCTCAAATTAAATAATCGCATAAGTTTAATTTACAGATGGCTGAACGAAATATTTTTTTTTAATAGGACCAATTATATTACTGCATTATGTCACATTAAATTATGATAACGAGAATTTTACATAATTAAGTAAAAGCAAAGATAGATCGTTAGACTTCGAGAAAGCCATGTGGATAATGTCAGAACCTTAAAAATCGTACGTTGAACCTGCTAAACTTTAATAAATCAGCATGCATAATTCAACCAAAGTAAAGTAGATTCACGGCGAAATTTAAACAATACAGCTTTTAGTCATCCTCCTATTGTGGGGTCCTTCGCTATAAAGTATGCACGCATTTAATCATCATTTAAACAGATAGTGTCTCCATGTTTAATTGTCCCCTACCGGTTTCACCGGAGGGGACTTATGGTTTTCGCTCTGTGCGCCTGTCTGTCTGTGTGTCTGCCTGTCACACTTTTCTGGATCCTGCGATAACTTCAAAAGTTCTTAATAATTTTTCATGAAACTAAAAACATGGATAGATGGCAATTTGGACATGATGCACGTCATTTCATTGTGTTCCTACGTCAAAAATTATGGTTACTATGGAAACAAATAGACTAGAAATACTGCTGAAAATGGTGGTTTTCTGGATACTGTGATAACTTTACAAGTTCTTCATATTTTTTCATGAAACTTGAAACATGGATAGATGGCGATATGGACATTATGCACGTCATTTCATTTTGTTTCTACGTCAATATATATATATATATATATATATATATATATATATATATATATATATATATATATATATATATATATATATATAATTGACAATTGTGGAATTTCTGACAATGGTGGAGCCGGTAGGGGACACATATTGCTTGGCAATAGTTTTGTTTTAACTTGTGATCGAAGTTCTCACTCAAGTATGTCCATCAACAATACAAAAAGTGATAAACAGACTAGAACTATGAATATTGTCAGTATTCTTTTTTTTAATCGTGAAAAATATATCATTTATGG
Organism: Dreissena polymorpha; assembly: GCF_020536995.1. NCBI lineage: Eukaryota > Metazoa > Mollusca > Bivalvia > Myida > Dreissenidae > Dreissena > Dreissena polymorpha. The sequence continues at coordinate 26,849,205 of NC_068365.1, read as the reverse complement.
GAAATTGAAGTTTTGAAAAACGCAAAAATTATACGATCTGCAATGAACATGGCACGCGTTTAAAGAAATATCTAACTTGTAAAATGAATGAATTGTCGTTATACGCGGTCGGTCTATTATTACTTGTTAGTTACTAAAATATATATAAAAACAAATAAATGGGGCCTAAATGGGTCGTATTAATCAAGTAATTAAACGCATAAATGTTAGTAAATCTCTGCAAAATAAAATTGTGAACATATTTTTTAGACCGTTGCTTAGTTTGTTTTCCCTATTTATTATCTGAATAAGTAAAGTCAGGCCTTTGAGACTCAATCATCTTGTTCTCATTGAAACGCTGTCAAAACAGCACATTATTGAAACAAAAAGATCAGTTACAAGCGTTAAAAATGCTGAACGGGAAGCATGGTCAGACTGCTGTCAGTAATTTGAACGGAAACACAATCACACGCGTAGTTACATTCGTTTTAATCATTACTTTTGGGCTTTGAATCTATCCATTGAATTTATTGGCAATAGACACATTATGATTGCTTTAATTGCAAGCTTACACCTTTTTGCACAATTTTAACCTACCAGTACACGTATGTGATAAACCTTAAAATAGGCTATTGCCCATCTGATAACGTTTCTGGTATACGTATTGTATCTATATATTTGATATCAAACTTATTTTATCGAATGTTACAGGATGGTGTAATTTTGGGTTAATGGTGTTAATGTTAATGCGTTTTAAATAATACGTCAGTTTAAAAAACAATAAAAAAAACTTATTATTTGTTCGATATATTCATTGTAACATAGGTTGCAATGTATGCTTAAATATGCCATTAAAATAATTTAAGGTAACGTGATTTCAATACTCAGAATGATGTATCAAGATAGGTAACATTATGCCCATGCAACATATGTACATGTCTTTAAGCTTTGTATTGTAAACTTTTTATAAAAAGGCTCTGGATAATATGCTTATATTATCTCTCAGCACGAAATAGGAATACAATAATGATTGACATCTGGTTAAGACGTTTCTTAAAAGCAACCGTTATTATGAATGTATATGTCCAGACATCATAGATTGTCACGCTATCAGCTTCAGTCGTATGTGATGTTGTTAAGGTGCAATACTATTAGTAACGCAGCTTTTGACTGGCCCCTTGCCGTGTGGTACAGCGTCAGTCAATTAATATTGGGCGACGGTTCTGTAAACTGAAAAATATGATAATACTGTCTCTAAGCACGAAATAGGAATAGACAGCATCATTGCTATCATGTTAACGCTAAAACGTTTCTTAAGAGCAACCGAGTGTGTATTTATGTATTTATGCATCAAGACATCACAGCTGCGCACGCTATTTACAGAAGTATGTGATTGTATTATAGTTTAATATTATTTATAATATTATTAGTGACAGGGGTTTGTACCAAAACCCTACGGTGTGAGACAGTGTCAGGACCTAATGTGAGTAGCTCAAGCCGAATATAAATTAACGTAAAATTAAACGAAAACATTTTTTTCAAAATGACAAAAGAAGTAAAATCGTCCTTGTTTTGTGTGATGCTAATGTAATCTTTTTTTAATTAAACGTTTTTATCCGTATTTTAGATCGATGTGCAAAAAGCATAGCTTCTAACTCTATAACAATGACATATACACAATTATATTTGCAATATTGCTCAAAATGGTTGTGTCATTAAAAGATAGCATGAAGTAATTTGTATTTGCTTATTGCTTTTAATGTCCATGTTGTGTGCGTTGTTATTTCCTTTAGCGCAAAGAGGCAAAACTTGATCATACGAACAGTATTCACAACTCAATATTAAAAAAAATCAAAACGGATATTTTCTGTTGTTTATAATGCAAAATAAAATCATTTACTTATGCCTTCGAAAGACGTTAAGTGCTGTTAACTTAAACACATGTGTTGTTGTGCTCACATTGATTTTTTATGTGTTTACGTTGATATTATGCCTATATGCATTTTGTTTGAGTTTATGTAATTGCAAAGGCTGCTGGCCGAATAACAAATGAACAATCAAACTATGTAATGATGCAAACAATTTGCATCTTAGAAATAGCAAATCTCAATCAGTAAAACCCACGGCACATTAAATGCGAGTCAGAGGCGTACACAATATCCATGCCACGTTTTATTTATAATAAAATCTCAATGTATTCCTAAATTGATACAAAATTACGTAATGGTTCAATTCTGCTGCAAATTTGCTGCTAATCGTGTGGTTTTCTGTTTGAAATAATTAAATGAAAATCAAAAAGTAATTTAAGGTCGCCATGTTGTACTGGATATGGTGTCCGCCTAGCGACCTGGAGGTCATGGGTTCGATCCCCTCTGTGGAACGTTATAAGATCTCCCCCTTAGACACCATTTACTGGTTCTAGGCCCAGGAAACGGACTCGAGAGCGTTTCAATAAGCCGAAACGATGCAATCGAGCTAAAATAAATAGGTTTAAATTAAACTAAATAGAAATAATTCTTTTTATCAAGTTAATTTTCGAATTCACTGAATCGTTTTTTATTAAAACAATAGAAACCATTTATCGTAAACTGTTCTCATAGCATAGGAATTATCGTCTTATATGTGTCTACTAAGAAATATGATTTCATTAATTATTTTATTTAATTGAGTGTGCTTGTTATATTAAAAAACGAAGTTTTATTCAGCTTTAATGTGAGCATGACAAAACAGTACTATATACTACAATATTGTACGCACGCACGAGATAAACTTCTATTTAGAATTTCTAACAGTCTCATTATTTTTTCATGTAAGTTTAGTTGCGATAATTAACGTTAATGTGATCAGTAAATATGTGATTACTCTAAGCGCTGTACATGACATAATTTAATTTGTGTATGTCTCTCACCATTATAATATTATGTTAAAACTTTCCCAAGGAAAAGACAACCGATAATGTTGAAAAACTTTAGGTCTAACCCTTTCTCCAGTATGTATGTATGGACTAAAATGTATACATTATTATAAATGTCATGCTTTTGGAAAGTAAATATGCTTAAAGAAACAGTAAATGGGCTAATGTTGGCAGAACAGGATCTTATAAATCAAAGCATGCACAAACAACTGATATTATTTCTCACTATAACACAATATATAAATAAAAAATAACGTTATCTATTCATAGAGTTATGAGTACAATAATTAAACTTTACACTAGTGGTATTTGAACAATCTTTGTTACGCGAAGTTCTAGTACTACTACTACTACTACTACTTCTACTGGTACTGATACTACAACTACTACTTCTTCTGCTACTACTACTACTACTACTACTACTACTACTACTACTACTACTACTACTTCTACTACTACTACTACTACTACTACTACTACTACTACTACTACTTCTACTACTACTACTACTACTACTACTACTACTACTACTACTACTACTACTACTACTACTACTACTACTACTACGACTACTACTACTACTACTACTACTACTACTACTACTACTACTACTACTACTACTACTACTACTACTACAACTACTACTACTACTACTACTGCTTCTACTACTACTACTACTACTACTACTACTACTACTACTACTACTACTACTACTACTACTACTACTACTACTACTACTACTACTACTACTACTACAACTACTACTACTACTACTACTACTACGACTACTACTACTACTACTACTACTACTACTACTACTACTACTACTACTACTACTACTACTACTACTACTACTACTACTACTACTACTACTACTACTACTACAACTTCTACTTCTTCTACTACTACTACTACTACAACAACAACTTCTACTTCTTCTACTACTACTACTACATTACTTCTACTACTACTGTTTGTTTTGCTGCAATAACGTTGAGACAAAAGGCTTGTATTCGAAGAAGTAATTATATCGCGAGCGCACATGCCGAAACATGATTTGTCGATCGCAAAAGGAATGCAGAGCAAAGCATGTTCATTCAACCATCAATGCGAACAGGTCCGAGAAAATAATCCAATAAATATGTCTAAGATTTGCTTGATTGCATTGTATAAACAGGCTTTACAATAATTAACATCTTTAGATGTATGCTGTGTAGTTGTACTAAAGAACATATTATCACACCTTTCCATTTCTTAGAATGGTGTTATGAAGACATTGTATAAACAAATGAACGTGTTGTTGAAAATGTTTCTTTGTTCGAATTAGGACGCATGAATAACCTCTTCGAATTACAAGGTTTACTCTGGTTTTATTGCACATATCAAATCCAATAAGGCTAATTCAATTCGTACATGAACAAATTGAGTAACTTGAAAATGATAAATTTGTGCCCGTTTGCTTTTTTCCTACATGTATGCAAAAACGGATGTGTAAATATTTTGTGACAATCTAGCTCCCATTACACTTTTATTTCATTAGAAATTAATGTTTTTGCAGATACTGCACAAGACGGAAATGTTATGCCTTCTGATTTCTACAAACATTATCTGCGATAGCCTGATGTTCACCTCTTGTAAAACGAAAAACACATTAACGAACCTTGCGTAGCTTCATAACTTCAAAAGTTCAAAGCAATATACATATTTACATAATACAATGTCACAATGCACATGTATTTATAATAAATAATGGTGTATCCTTTTAGTTTATTGTCACCTAAGTATATTTAGCATGGAGATATGCAGGCGCCATGTAAAGCTGGTTGGAGCTTATAATACAATTAATATTGAGTCACACGTCGCCATACATTTTCACAAACTAGTAAACATAAACGCAATAAAAAAATTATTGTATTCCTGGCCCAACTAATATTATTTTCGAAGAATTATCTTCATATTTTGCAAATATATCAAGTAAACGGCTCATGTGTTGAAGCCAAGTCTAGACATTATTGAAGAGACTTTCCGTTTTTGGGAGATTGATGTACATGTTAAGAGCTTTAAGTATAAATAAGTCAGCACTTAATATTGCTATCATGTATTTCAACATATTTTAGCAAACGTTGCAACCTTATTTTCAGTGACCTAATCTTAATATACAATACAGCATCATCGTATATTTTGCACATTTTTATGCAGCTAATTTTACATTAGTGTGTTTCTACAAAAAAACATTCTTCGATTGCATGAAGCGAAAATATATATTGATGATATGTTTTCAAATATAATTAAATCAAAACTGATTTGTACAGTACGCATAAGCATTTGATTAGTGTATCAAATGGAACATGTAACATTCACACTAAGATGGCATTATCAAGGCCTGAATATAAACTAGGAATACATTAAGAAACAAAATACAGACGTGTTCCGCTGTCTTTTGTTCCACTATATATGGAACAATTACTTGGTGTCTTAACAGGGGCCCGTACGAACTCTACAAAACAATTATATAAAGAAATAGACGTACAGATTGCTAGGCGCAACCCATATACACTAATCCAATGTTGTTTCAAATGAATTGCATATTTGTAGATGTTCGGTTTGTAAAAAATATGACTTGTTTGGAAATACTTGATCAAACGTTTATTTATTTTTTGTTATTCAACGACGACCCGCAATTGTTGACATTCCAGGAAATATTACAGTATAAGGCACTCGCTTAAATCAACATGCCCAAACTTTCGACATACACCAAATTTCTTTTCTTCTGCATAATATGAACATGCTTTTGTATTGGTTAAGGAATATTCCAGGTAATTCCAAAATAAAGGTGTTCGACTGGTTATTATACATTCTAGGTAAATTAGTGCTTTTAGGTGCTCCTTTCAAACAGTATCTCTATGACAACTGTATGTGTAAATCAACACCATAGGAGTAATCTTGACATTGATAAACTGTTGTTCATTTCTTTCATTAGTGAGTTGATTGTTCATGAGTCGGTTGTCTTGTTTTGTCATACTGTTACAGTCTCTCTGATGAATTGTTCTGCCCTCGTAAAGCTCAGGATAGTATAATGGTATGTTTTTCAAAATTGTTGCAGCTAAATGTACCAAGTCTTCTCAGGCATTGTATATATTTTGTTATTCTTACGTATCTTGAGTACTTGCTAGAATTCCACACTGATGCCGAACATTCCAAACTTTGACTGACTTCGCCTTTATACAATAAGATATCGTTTTCTTAGATTGTTGTTGCTATTTTTCTAAGTTAATCAGAGGTGTTAAGGTTCATGTGATTTCTGAACAGCAAACACATATTTAATGTAGCTCTAATGGTCAGTTTTGAATCGAGAATCACACCAAATATTTAAGTTTCAAAAACTTCGTTTAGTTTTTTTCCATTTATCTTTAGTGTAATGTCTCGCATACCTTTACATTTATGAACATATTCACTGTGTCTACATTAAGTTTTATACTAAAGTAGTCAGTTTAAGAAAGTTGTTTTGTAGATACGGTTTAAATGTAGATTTATTGTGTGCTCTTTTGTTTTAAGTCTATGTCGGCAATCCAAAGTTAAGCATCTTCTGCCAATTTTACTTTTTGGTTTAGGTATTAACTAATAAGTAGGTAATCAAACAACTGACACCCGTCGTGGATGAACGTCGTTAAACCGATACCAGAGTTGGTCCCTTATAACCATCGAAAATATTTTGACCATTAGTCATCGTCTGCAATGTTGCTTGAACTCCTTTTCAATATCGAACAGCTTGTGTTGATTCATTAGAGTCCGGACCAGATGAAATGAATTGAGCTAGGCGCAGCACTGAATGGGTTTTTCTCGTTGTTTTTGATCGTTAAGTCATCATCTTTATTGTCAAATGAGTTGTTATGAAGACTAATGGATTAGTTTGATTATCCAATAAATATTTATTAATGCAGCCGACGTCATTTTGAATTGTTTTGGTAAATTGACTTCAAAGAAACGCGTGTATGTTTTTTTGTGGACCAAAATTGCAGAGTAAAGAATAAAATAGTTCTTATATTTTACAGACGATTAAAAATACTGTAAAATACCAATACTTAACGGCTTCGTGTTGCTTATTTTGAAAATAACCAAAGGTATGTCGTTCGTTAAACGTGTGGTAGTGACTGTAATTTTGTTTATAAGTGTCGCTTCTCAACTAACGGATCAAAGCGCTCCCCAACCCCTAAAAAAACACAAAAGACTGGGATGCCTAGATAAGTATTGTATCTGAAGAATGTAGTGATGTCACATCCCTATGATTTATTGTTATTCGATAATAAATTAATTGTATTCATAAAATATTTTTATTAAAGGGACATTTTCAAAGATATTGGCATGTATTGGCGTTTGTCATTAAATGCTTTATATTGATAAATCAATCCTCGTATTTCATATAATATAACGACCACAATAGAATTCTACAAATTTTTAAATCGTTTCGCGTTGCAACGCTTCATAATTTTCATTTTTTATCGTCATAAGATGCATAAAATGGAAATTATAGAGCAAGATGTACGTGTTCAGTATTACTATGTCCTCATTAATATCATAACTGCAACGTACATTTGCAAATCTGAAACATTTTTTTCAATTTCGTCAATTTTTACCAAAACGTGAAAAGGTCCCTTTAACTATATTAGGAAATGGCACAAACAATGAAACAACTTGTATTAATTAATGATATCACGCTTAAAATTAACTCACAAATTTAACGCGTGATTCTCTTAATCATACAAGTTAAAAACATTTGAACTCGAATTGTAATGCTGATAAATTTCATATTGAAAACATTTAGTGTATAATTATAAACATTGATCTCTGTATCAATGATATTTTTGAAAACACCTTGTAAAGTGAAGCGTCCAGTTAAGAAACTGTTAAGATCTCGACAGGCCAGGGTGAGTTTTAAAAGTTAAAAACAACTACCACAACTACGTAAGTCTCGAAATTTAATTTATTTAAACATATTAATCTACAGAGATATTAGAATTACATAAGAACATTGCAAGTCGGTTGTTGTTGTACTCAATGTTCTCTATGTTTTAAGCATAATTAAGAAGTCCATGTTTAATCAAGCAAAATATTATGCGGCTGGTAATTGATTGTTTTGTGTTCATTTTCTTATCTTATAAAAAAACAGATGAAAATGGACACAGCACCGTACATATCTTTGTTTCCCTATGCTGTGTCGAGACGCCTCTAATGTATGTGCAGCGTCACATAGACTGTCAGCACGAGGCGACTGCCAAATACCATCTTATTTATACACACTTATTGTGCAGCTGGATGTTATCGCTGGTAAAGCGATGAACACATGTTATACTTTGTTATCGTTTTGGTAACCTTTTGATCAGATTATTATATCCTTTTCGGCACTTTCTTTTTGACTAAATTACCAAAAAAGTGTTATTCCTTTGTAGCTATATTAGCTAAGCAAAATATGATTTGTGCAGTACCAAGTAAGTATCTACACTCACGTTGAAACGCTTGATAATTAACGATTAGCTAATCATAAATACACAAGAGAAATCATCCGTCTAGTTGGACCAATAATTTCTTTTCTGGACAACTCACATAAGTTAACAATCTATTGATTTGTTAAACGCGTGTTGTATGTGAAGAACGCGCTAACTGTTTATCTGCAAAACATATTTACAGATTGCATTACAAAACGTACATTGGACCAGATAATTCAGGCATGTAATTGTCCAATTTGCACTACTAGTGTGCTCAAAAGCACCTTCATCTGATCACTAAATAATGTATGATTGGGGTAGTTAAGACGGTAAGGAAATAATAAACCGGCATGAGTCCAATGTGCATAAGGCACTTTTCGGGATGATATTAATTAGACAAATAGCCCATTAATCATAAATGCTTGTTTTGTGTTTATGGTCTGTATTCGCTAAGGTTGTAAACCTGTTTGTGTGTTCCAGACGTCAGTTTTCCATGTTTCATCCTACACAACTGCTCATTAAGTATTAGGTAGATTTAGTTTCCGAGATCAACGGAGCCAGGAATTAAATGTACCCGTATGTTGAGATATATGCATAAATTGATTCTGAAAACAAAACTGTATCAGTCTATGCATGCTACGTGTACAAAGCAACATCATTCATCGCTGTATGTTTCTGTTACTTCGTTTTTGATACCTAAACCTGTGTTTTTGCGTGTTTGAAATTTGAAAAAAAAATAATGAGGACCGTATGCATACACATTCAGATTCAATTATTGTGTTTTAAGGATTTTGAAATGTAACAGTTGCCATCTTTTTTTTCAAATTGTCAAGCTGATGAAAAAGTAATATTTCTCGTGGAGTAAATGTGTATGTCCGGAGTGTTTATTAATATGGCTGCGAGTAATTTTGTTTTATGATAACAAAGTAAGCATCTCACCTAATACATGTTTAGTTTTCAGTATTACTCGTCCATACAAGAAAATATGCAAAATAGTATAATGCGTTTGTGATAATCATATGCTATTAATCATTTAAACGTATGATATTATCTAATAAATATGCACTCACTCGTCACAATATAGAAGAATAACCTCCGTATCAAAGATGAAAAATAATGTTAAACACAATATTTGTAGGTACTTTGAATCATGATTTAGCATTATTTGGAAATGCTACAGTTTCCGTTTGCAATGGTAACACCAACAGCATACCTCAAAGCTGGTATATGAAAAAATGTATTTAATTAACACGCAGTATAGCTTTCTTTTGCGATGTGTCTATTAATGAGGACACGCTTTGCTGTTAGATTAAACAGAGTATGCAATATCAATATTTGAAAAGATCTAATCCACACACGTAAGATGTAAACATAAACAGCGAATGATACCTTTGGAACTTGTTAGAATGGAGTTAGGGGTGAACGCATAGTGATGTAAAGAATGTTTGTTACCCGGCAATTGTTTCATGAAAACACATTAGTTGCGCCGCCACCATTACTACTTTTGAGCTTTTACATGCTTATCCGTTCGTTTTGATAACATTGTTTTTCGATGCACAGTAAAACAAATTCATCATTCGCAAATATCTATCGATTGGTACATATTATAAAAGACACTAACGTTCTTTATCACTTAATTAGCTACAGAACAAAGTTAATGATTAGAAACAATTCTTTTAAGTAAATGTGTTCTGTGTATACTGCATTTTGTGAAATAAGAAATAAAATTCGATTGCACATAAACTTTTTTGTGTTTTGCATGCATACAATTATATATAATTGTTCAAATATTTCCAGATGTTCTAAGGCAATTATCTCAATAAGGTCATTACTCAAATAAACGCGTTTTCAAGCAGGACATTTTGTAAAAGCAGTTAGTAATGCATGGAAGATAACAAACCGGATGAACTGATGATACCATGGGCAATAAGTAATGGGTTTCACAGCAAGATGTGATTTTAAAACATAGCATGTAAACAAGTCTTTCAGTTGAGAATGTAAACTCTTGTCTCAACATATGGTTCAGTGCCAAGCCGCAATCCTTTGGGATCTGAGAACTGTATTAACTTAATAGTTTGTAATCGGGGGCGTCTAGTAAATAGAATGGAAATTTTCGTTTCACTTATTTTATTAATGCTGATAATACAAGGCTAAAGGATACTCCATTTATGCTTGTAATTACTTCCGATGCTTTTTTATTGTTATAACGGTGTATGTAGATGTTGACCGATTCTTAAATTCTAATTAACATACTATATGGTTCGATTTGCAAATTACGTATGCACGTGTACAGATAAAAATGATCTTGATATTTATTATCCTAGTATAAATAATTTATCAGTTGCTTGTTGATTCAAGTCTTCATTCAAAAGGTTTCAACCATTGTATAAAGAGCCATTTCGTTTTAAATCTAACTAACTAAGTATGAGTGATTGGTAGGTTTTCGCAACGTATGAAGTCTTAGCTTGTTTGTATGTACACATTTCCAACAAGGTATATGCCAGGTCTACACGCGTTAGAATGCGTGTTTTTGCCCTAGAAATCCCTACTGCCCACATAATAATTTCAGATTGTTTGATAATATAAATAAACGTAGGCAGAATGCAAATTCCATCACAATACAACTTTTAACAATAAAGGTTAGAATTTCCGTACCAATGCATTGATTTTAGCATTGATTAGTGTAGTTAAAGTAGTGGGATAAATACATTATCCTGCATTGTGTAAGCACTTTATTATGTGCCTTACAACGCAACATGGATGGCTACAATAATACAATAATATGCCTTGTGATGTTTGGGCAGTTCCATAATTCATATGAAAATTTCATTTTTGAAAACGTATATTGTATGGTGGTTATTATTTTTTATTATAATCTTGTATATGGGTTGCTCGTTTCTGAAAAATTCATTGAAGATAATTAACATCGACGTCTAGACTTGCAAAGCGCCCTCAAGATAATTATTGTCCTTAATGTCTAATTGGTTTATACCACTAAGTACTCTTAGTACAATACACCCATACATTTGAATAGTCCGACAATGGCCCATTATCTCGCAATGAATTATTTAGATATTTATATGGATTTTTGAATTCAATGCAATAAGAAAAGGAAATACATAACTTGGTTAGAATAGCCAAACGAAACGAAAATAAAACATAGCAATATTTTCACGTTGCTTAAGTGCATGAATCGCAGAGAAAACTCCAGCAATATATTCCCATTGTATAATGCGTTATCTGTACTTGTTCAGAAATGAGTGTCATGCAGCAACTGAATTGTATAGGATCCACTATGTACATTATACTGCAATACAGAATATAAAAATAAAAAGCTCGTTTTGTGAACAAACAAAAAACACACACATAATTTATCCTTCGAAAACAATTGATTTTTAGAAAAAATCATAAAATAAATCAGTAAAAATCCAAACCCATTTTAAGACCATAATCGAATTTGTTTTTGTCGCCTGCGTATTTATTTAACAGTATCAACAAACGGATAACAATAACGAGTATCCCAATAATAAAAACAATTGTTGTAAAATTCGACATGTTGCTACGCGCAAACAAACGATTATTTAACAACTTGAATGAATTGTTTATCCAGCTTACTCTTTGAGTCCATTACATCTCATCCTTTTTTCAAAATCATATAAACATAACAAAAATGTACACGAGAAATAAACTCAAGACAAATATTATTTTGTTTGCATTTATAAATGCAATGACCAATTGATTAAAGTAAGTGTTTTTTGTTTACCAAAACGTAAAAGTGTTTTGGTAAAATAGGATTATAAGTAAGCTTGATATAAAATGAGTTTGCTAAAGGTCTGGGAATACCTCGAATATTTAAAGAACGCTAAATATTGTTAATCGGTAGCCTAAAAATATATTTCTCTGAGGTGTGATTACATAAATTGTATATTATTTCCAATGCCTAGTTTTGAATATGCATTTTCTCAAAATACGTCTTTTTAAACAAAGATGTTTTATGGGAAACACACGTCATTTCGTTTTCTTTATTCAGGCTTAAATATAACGTCCGCACTTTCGACAAAGTTCTTGTGTGTTGTTTTAAGAATACCACGAACAGAAATATTAATCATACCGCACTTCAGCATGCCCCGTTAACCCGCTTTGAGGTGTGTTGGTCCGTGACAAATATTTCTACAACGTATTTTTTCTAGTATATGTGAACAGATAAACTTGTAAAGGTATGTGAGTTATGGTATCTGTATAATGTTTTAATTGACAAAAAGGTTATAATATATCTGCAAAAGAAATACGTTATGCGACAAATACATCTATCTTGCATTGTCGATCCTTTTCCCCTCTAAATAACTTTTACGGCGTCTCGACGGTTGAAACTTTGCGTTATAATCCCATTTTTGCATGGCTGCTAATCACGGGCGCCACCTCTTTTTGCGATGCGTTAATATATGGCACAATGCTACTTCCGAGGTTGCGATAAGGAACTGATGTTATGAATATTTACAAAAAAATCTACAGGATGAGTCTGCTTAATATGATTTTTCAACATATGCATTCTTGTAAACATTGGGTAATAAAATGCGATTCAGCGAAGATTAATGCATCCACAAATGAACGAAAACATAAATCACAACCCATTTGGAAACGTGGGGACCTTTATAAGTTGTGTCATTGGGGAGTTTTGAAAGAAAAACGATGTATTTTGCCTTGTCATTTGCCAACGACATAAAACAATTGCTTTGAACATGTACAGTTTTTGCATGCACAAAACATTTGCATTTTGTAGATCTCATAGATAATTTTGTATTTTTCAGAAAGAGATAGAACCAATGCCATGGAGATGACGCTAGCGACAGGAGGTGGCGTCAATGCACACTTTCATCTGTTTAAATTTTCTTTGCCGACCGTATGTTTGTGTGTGGTAGTCCAGGTTTAATGTTAAATCTTTTCTTTTCTTAATTCGATGATTGTAAAATATAATCGAAAGAGAAAAGTCTACCTTTTTATGAAGAAACATATGTTTCAAAACGATTTGAAGATTTCTGTTATTATAGATACTAAACAACCGGGAAGTAAATCGGGTATAAAAAAATGTTAACGATTTAAGATCGAGCTCTACTAATTGTGTGGAGTTTAAGTGGGAACAAACGACATATTTAAACCTAATTAAGATTCGGTCACTTTGCCTTTCAGTAAATTAAGCATTTGGAAATTTTGAAAATTGCTATGGGACAAATCCCATAGTTTCAAGCACAAGTGCCATCTTTCGATTATTTATCTTACTGTATAAACACATTTGTTTCTAGAAGACATATTGTGATAATTTTGATATTTTTTTGTTTATAGATGTATTTTGTATTTTATATTTTGGGTTTATATCGTTCAATATATTTTATTTATGTTGCTGACATGTTAATTGAGTTGGTTACTGATATATTGTCGTATGTTCATCTTGTTTTGTTGTTTTTATAGAATGTGTACTTGTTCTGTACAGTTTTGGGTTTACGTATATACGTTATAAAATAAAAAGAAATATGAAAAGGAACATTATATTTTATGTAAGTCATGTGATGATTCGAATATATTTTGCATGGGACCATCATCTGTCATTAGGGTCAACTCCTTGGCATTGGCTCAATCTCTTTTGGAAAAATACAAAATAATGTAATAAATCTACAAGAAGTGTTTGTGAATACATCAACTTGAATATGCTGAACTCAATTGATTGATGTCATTAGCATATTGTTCTGATGGACAATTTTTTATCGCAAAAGCACAAACATCGATTTTATTTAAAAAAGTCCACCATGGCACAACTTTTAAAGGTTCCTAAGTTTCCAACTGGGTTGTGTAAATGTCTGTAATTTTGTCGATGATTTTATCTTTGCTGAATCGTACTTCAATGCCAGATTTGTATTTTATTATGAACTATGTTGAAAAAAAAACACAACAACATAAAAATCCACTCACACTGACGAATTATCAGTGAAATTTTAAAACATCCGGTCCTTAGCACCAATTTCGCAAGTAGCATTGGCTTCTTTAATAATGCATCGCCAAAAAGAGGTGGCACCTATGATTGACGGCCGTGTGTTTGAAGTCATTTTAAAACCCCTCCCAGAACATTATTGTATATCATTATCATTTTCCTTACCGCAGTGTGCTGTAAGCACTATTACATTATAAGTACTGTTGTTTCCAAAGGCAATTAAGCACATAAGATAACGATTTCTTAATTGTAATGACAACGTCATAAACAGAACTATTGACCCTTCGTCTAAACATCAAATTGGACTTTCATTTAATTGGATCAATGATTTGTTGAACGTTTGGTAAATAAGTGAAAAGGTATAATTAACTGGAGCTGAAACGGAGAATGTTGTATTTTTGTATATACAAACGGTTACTTCTCTGAAATGTCTTTGCCGTTTGGATGGCTATCGAAATAGGCCTCTATTTAACGCCATCAAACATGTTCATTCCAAAGTTTAGTGATGATATGATAAATTGTGTACGTGTTGAAAAGCGGATAAATTAATATAAATTAAATAAGGGTATTAATTCAAGTGATAGTGGTTGGCTATCGCTATTGGCCTGCACTGTAAGAACATACGGGTAATGAGACCTCGATGTATATAGCCACATGCATAGTGTCGTTAATAAAATTATCGATTCTATATCCTCCTTTATTGCATTGTTTCAACAATAACATATACACGTAAAGTAATGTGAAATGATTATGTCAAGATAATAAGAATTGAGCGATTTTTTGAGCTTAAATGTAGTAATATGAACCCATGAACATTTTGATATTTCGAACGCTGGGCAAACAAACATTTGAAACTGTGAAAAATACATTTTGAAACATATATATATTTCCAGGAGGCTTGACTTCTTAACGGCGTATTTATTTCAACAGTTTCGTACTTACTATTTGCATGTCATGTAGCAATGCATGTACATATTGGTGAGAATTATGAATTAAACATTATATACACATATCTTATGTGTGCTTAAGTTATGATTTCCCGAAACATGTCTCATCTGAAAAAAAAGCTTAGTAAAAATAATATACATAGTGAAAAGTGTATTGATGCTACCATTTTATATATATATATATATATATATATATATATATATATATATATATATATATATATATATATATATAGCATTTTAGTCCATTGTTTGTTATCCATAGGGCCAGTAAACCTATTCTGCTAAATACCTTTGCAGTACTAGATGACATGCATATAGTAGGATCAAAGGTGGGTGGTGGAAGTGTCAGAGATGATGGTGGTGGTAGAGAAAATAACAGTTGAAGTAGATGCAGCAACATTCATTAGCTGTAAAAGCAGAAGTAGTTTTCGTCTACATGGTATACGTTGTTCTTATTGTTATTGATGTTGTCGCGGAGAAAAAGTTGTTGTTGTTGTTGTGGTTGTTTAATCGCATATTTTCAAACACTTATAATCTATTTAACAACATGTCGGAAAACATCGTCTCTGAAAACATTATTATAAAAGAATATACGAAAGCTTTCCAATATCCAAATGATTTCCAATATACGTGATGAATTTTATAGTTCCAAATAGGTGATAACGTATTCGTCTCCATAATGAAGAAAATATTATTCGCCAGTAGAACCAAGATATATGTTTGTTGACGGTTTGATACAAAGGCTCTCCCTTTGCGACGGCTCATCCGAGAAATATGTAAACGTTTGATGAAATAAAACAAATTTTGTACAGCAGCTGTAATTATGTATCGAACATAAAGAAATCGATGGTTAAGGTTAAAAGTAAAATGCTTAAAAGTAAGTTCGGACTTTATAATATGAAATAATGACCATGATTGATAGTGTTTCTTTAAGTTAAGTTCAAGTATTATCAATTTATAATATGGCTACATATTATGCATGCCAAACCGTGTTTCCTCCTCCAGACTGAATGTTACATTATGTAATAACTATTCAGCCACGTAATGATTTATATACACAGATCAAAGATGTTTAATAAATTCATGTGTCTGTCGATAATTTGCTTCTAAGTTTCCAGCATTTTCTCCTCTTACAAGACAAGCAAATCTTCCAGGATAATATGTGTATGTCTTGTAAGGCGATTTATCACATTTATTGCAGCTTATCGTCCATGTTGTATTGTGCATTCTAAACAATATAGTAATAATTGAACCTGATTGATTTCGTTTATATAATGCTATCTCGCAAACGACCATTCCGACCGTTATCTGAACACGATTCGTGATGGATCAGATGTAAGCCAAATGGTTTTAGGTTGGCAGCTTTTTAAAAGGGTTGCCATAAATAAAAGCGCAGTCTTTTGAAATCTCTTACCGAAGGCACAATATACACATGTGTTCATAAATGTACCATAACCTCTTGCAATATTCGAGACAATGAGGTCTTATTTTTAACGGAACATCACTTTTTTTCTTATTTCCTTACTTTAGTGGTGTGGTACGAGCATGAAGCTTGGACTCGTTATTAATAATTGTGCAAATCAGCATAATAACAAATGTATTTCAAGGTCGATCGGAAGTACTGGTAGCTTTTGTAATATACATGTATGTGTATGTAAACATTTGATATAGCTGCACCAAATGAATCATGTAAATAATAGGCAGAACTTAAATACGACTCTGTATTTGCTTTCTGGTCCGCAGGCTCTGAGCTTTTCACGATG